>NC_082661.1:127023549-127328569 GCF_025265405.1 Mesoplodon densirostris
GCATGGATTATTGTGATGACAGGCATCATGGAGCGTTGTGAGGACAAGTGTTATGGAACATTGTGATCACAAGGGTTTGGAGCATTGTGATGACAGAGGTCATGGATCATTTTGATTTCAAGGAGCATGGAGCATTGTGATGACAAGGGCATGAAGCAATATGATCCCAAAGTTCATGGAGGATTGTGATGACAATGGAAATGGAGTATTGTGATGACAAGTGCATAGAGCATTGTAATGACAAGGTCATGTAGCATTTTGCTGACAAAGGCATGGAGCATTGTGATGACAGGTGTCATGGAGCACTGTGATGACAAGCGTCATGGTGCATTGTGAATACATGGGTCATGGAACATTGGGATAACATGGGCATGGATCATTGTGATGACAAGGGTCATGGAGCATTGGGCTGAAAATGTTCATGGAGTATTGTGATGACAGGGGTCATGGAGCATTGTGATTACAGGGGTCTTGGAGCATTGTGATGACGAGTCCCGGATCATTGTGTTGTCAGGTGTCATGGAGTGTTGTGATGACAGTGGTCATGGAGCATTGTGATGATATTGGTCATGGAGCATTGTGATGAGAAGGTCATAGAGAATTGGGCTGAAAATATTCATGGAGTATTGTGGTGACAGGGGTCATGGAGCATTGTGATGACAAGGGAATGGAGCATGGTGATGACAAGGTCTTGGAGCATTGTGAGGAGATGACCATGGAGACTTGTGATGACAAATCTAATGGAGCATTCTGATGAAAAAGGGAATGGAACATTGTGATTACTGGAGTCTTCGAGCATTGTGATGACAAGGGCATGGAGCATTGTGAGGAGAAGACCATGGAACTTTCTGATGACATGCGTCATGGAGCTTTGTGATGACAAGGGCATGGAGCATTGTGATTACATGGATCTTGGAGCATTGTGATGACAAGGGTCATGGAGCCTTGTGATGACAAGGCCGTGGAATATTATGATGGCAGGTGTCATGGAGCATTGTTACGACAGAGGTAACGGAGCATTGTGATGAGAAGGGCATTGAGCATTGATCTGAAATGTTTCATGGATTACTGTGATGAGAGTGGGCATGGCGGTTTGTCATGACAAGGGCACGGTACACTGTGATACATGGGTCATGGAGGATTGTAATGACAAGGTCATGGAGCATTGTGATGAGAATGGCATCGAGCATTGTGATGACAAGTGTCATGGAGCTTTGTGATGACAAGGACATGGAGCAGTGTGATGAGAGGGTTCATGGAGCATTGTGATGACAATGACATGGAGCATTGTGATGCCAAGGGTCATGGAGCTTTGTGATGACAGAGGTCATGGAGCATTTTGATGACAAGTGTGTGGTGCATTGTGATGAGAAGGGAAGGGAGCATTTTGATGACAGGGTCATGCAGCAATTTGATGAAAAGTGTAATGGAACATTTTGATGCCAGGGGTTATAGAACATTGTGATGCCAGGGGTCATGGAGCTTTGGGATGAAAAGGGTCATGAAGCATTTTGATGACAGGGGTTATGGAACATTGTGATGTCAGGGGTCATGGAACATTGTGCTGATAAGGGGATGTAGCATTGTGATGACAGGGGTCATGGAACATTGTGATAACAGGGGTGAGGGAGGATTGTGATGACTAGTGATGGAACATTGTGATATCTCATGTGAGAGAGTATTTGGATGAGAAGTGCATGGAGCATTGTGATTACAAGTTTTATGGAGCATAGCGATGACAAGGTTGTGGATCATTGTGGTGAAAATCGCATGGCACAATTTGATGACAAGTGTCATGGAGCATTGTTCTGACAAAGGCATGGAGCATTGTGATGACAAGGGTCACGGAGCATTGTGATGAAAAGTTCATTGAGCATTTTGGTTACAAAGGTCACAGAGCCTTGTGATGACGCGGGCATGGATTGTTGAGATGACAAACGTTATGAAGCATTGTGATGACTGTAGTCACGGAGCATTGTAATGACAGGGGTCATGGAGCATTGTGATGACAATGGCATGGAGCATTGTGATGCCAAGTGTCATGGAGGATTCTGATGACAAAGGTAATGGAGCATTGTGGTGACAATGATTTGGAGAATTGTGATGACAAGGATCAGGGAGCATTGTGCTGACAAGTGCATGGAGCATTGTGATGACAAGGGCATGGATCATTGTGATGACAAGGGTCATGGAGCATTGGGCTAAAAATGTGCATGGAGTATTGTGATGACAGGGGTCATGGAGCATTGTGATGACAAGGGAATGGAGCATGTTGATGACAAGGTCTTGGAGCATTGTGATGAGATGACCATGGAGACTTGTGATGACAAGTCAAATGGAGCATTCTTATGAAAAGGGGCATGGAGCATTGTGATTACTGGAGTCTTGAAGCATTGTGATGACAAGGGCATGGAGCATTGTGAGGTGAAGGCCATGGACCATTGTGATGACATGCGTCATGGAGCTTTGTGATGACAAGGGCATGGAGCATTGTGATTACATGGGTCTTGGAGCATTGTGCTGACAAGGGTCCTGGAGCCTTGTGATGACAAGGCCGTGGAACATTGTGATGGCAGTGGTCATGGAGCTTGTTATGACAGAGGTAATGGAGCATTGTGATGAGAAGTGCATTGAGCATTGGTCTGAAATATTTCATGGATTATTGTGATGAGAGTGGGCATGGCGCATTGTGATGACAAGGGCACGGTACACTGTGATACATGGGTCATGGAGGATTGTAATGACAAGGGCATGGAGCATTGTGATGAGAAGGGCATCGAGCATTGTGATGACAAGTGCCATGGAGCTTTGTGATGACAAGGGCATGGAGCAATGTGATGAGAGGGTTCATGGAGCATTGTGATGACAATGACATGGAGCATTGTGATGCCAAGGGTCATGGAGCTTTGTGATGACAAAGGTCATGGAGCATTTTGATGACAAGCTTGTGGAGTATTTTGATGACAATGGCATGGAGCATTGGGATGAAAAGGGCATGGGGCTTTGTGATGAAAAAGGCATGGAGCCTTTTCGTGACAGGGTTCAAGGAGCATTCTGACGACAAGTGTCAGGGAGCATTGTGATGACAAGTGTATTGAGAATTGTGATGACAAAGTTCATGGAGCATTGTGATGAAAAGGACATGGATTATTGTGATGACAGGCATCATGGAGCGTTGTGAGGACAAGTGTTATGGAACATTGTGATCACAAGGGTTTGGAGCATTGTGATGACAGAGGTCATGGATCATTTTGATTTCAAGGAGCAGGGAGCATTGTGATGACAAGGGCATGAAGCAATGTGATCCCAAAGTTCATGGAGGATTGTGATGACAATGGAAATGGAGTATTGTGATGACAAGTGCATAGAGCATTGTAATGACAAGGTCATGTAGCATTTTGCTGACAAAGGCATGGAGCATTGTGATGACAGGTGTCATGGAGCACTGTGATGACAAGCGTCATGGTGCATTGTGAATACATGGGTCATGGAACATTGGGATAACATGGGCATGGATCATTGTGATGACAAGGGTCATGGAGCATTGGGCTGAAAATGTTCATGGAGTATTGTGATGACAGGGGTCATGGAGCATTGTGATTACAGGGGTCTTGGAGCACTGTGATGACAAGAGTCCCGGATCATTGTGTTGTCAGGTGTCATGGAGTGTTGTGATTACAGTGGTCATGGAGCATTGTGATGATATTGGTCATGGAGCATTGTGATGAGAAGGTCATAGAGAATTGGGCTGAAAATATTCATGGAGTATTGTGGTGACAGGGGTCATGGAGCATTGTGATGACAAGGGAATGGGGCATGGTGATGACAAGGTCTTGGAGCATTGTGAGGAGATGACCATGGAGACTTGTGATGACAAATCTAATGGAGCATTCTGATGAAAAAGGGAATGGAACATTGTGATTACTGGAGTCTTCGAGCATTGTGATGACAAGGGCATGGAGCATTGTGAGGAGAAGACCATGGAACATTCTGATGACATGCGTCATGGAGCTTTGTGATGACAAGGGCATGGAGCATTGTGATTACATGGATCTTGGAGCATTGTGATGACAAGGGTCATGGAGCCTTGTGATGACAAGGCCGTGGAATATTATGATGGCAGGTGTCATGGAGCATTGTTACGACATAGGTAATGGAGCATTGTGATGAGAAGGGCATTGAGCATTGATCTGAAATGTTTCATGGATTACAGTGATGAGAGTGGGCATGGCGGTTTGTCATGACAAGGGCACGGTACACTGTGATACATGGGTCATGGAGGATTGTAATGACAAGGTCATGGAGCATTGTGATGAGAATGGCATCGAGCATTGTGATGACAAGTGTCATGGAGCTTTGTGATGACAAGGACATGGAGCAGTGTGATGAGAGGGTTCATGGAGCATTGTGATGACAATGACATGGAGCATTGTGATGCCAAGGGTCATGGAGCTTTGTGATGACAGAGGTCATGGAGCATTTTGATGACAAGTGTGTGGTGCATTGTGATGAGAAGGGAAGGGAGCATTTTGATGACAGGGTCATGCAGCAATTTGATGAAAAGTGTAATGGAACATTTTGATGCCAGGGGTTATAGAACATTGTGATGCCAGGGGTCATGGAGCTATGGGATGAAAAGGGTCATGAAGCATTTTGATGACAGGGGTTATGGAACATTGTGATGTCAGGGGTCATGGAACATTGTGCTGATAAGGGGATGTAGCATTGTGATGACAGGGGTCATGGAACATTGTGATAACAGGGGTGAGGGAGGATTGTGATGACTAGTGATGGAACATTGTGATATCTCATGTGAGAGAGTATTTGGATGAGAAGTGCATGGAGCATTGTGATTACAAGTTTTATGGAGCATAGCGATGACAAGGTTGTGGATCATTGTGGTGAAAAGCGCATGGCACAATTTGATGACAAGTGTCATGGAGCATTGTTCTGACAAAGGCATGGAGCATTGTGATGACAAGGGTCACGGAGCATTGTGATGAAAAGTTCACGGAGCATTTTGGTTACAAAGGTCACAGAGCCTTGTGATGACGCGGGCATGGATTGTTGTGATGACAAACGTTATGAAGCATTGTGATGACGGTAGTCACGGAGCATTGTAATGACAGGGGTCATGGAGCATTGTGATGACAATGGCATGGAGCATTGTGATGCCAAGTGTCATGGAGGATTCTGATGACAAAGGTAATGGAGCATTGTGGTGACAATGGTTTGGAGCATTGTGATGACAAGGATCAGGGAGCATTGTGCTGACAAGTGCATGGAGCATTGTGATGACAAGGGTCATGGAGCTTTGTGATGACAGAGGTCATGGAGCATTTTGATGACAAGTGTGTGGTGCATTGTGATGAGAAGGGAAGGGAGCATTTTGATGACAGGGTCATGCAGCAATTTGATGAAAAGTGTAATGGAACATTTTGATGCCAGGGGTTATAGAACATTGTGATGCCAGGGGTCATGGAGCTTTGGGATGAAAAGGGTCATGAAGCATTTTGATGAAAGGGGTTATGGAACATTGTGATGTCAGGGGTCATGGAACATTGTGCTGATAAGGGGATGTAGCATTGTGATGACAGGGGTCATGGAACATTGTGATAACAGGGGTGAGGGAGGATTGTGATGACTAGTGATGGAACATTGTGATATCTCATGTGAGAGAGTATTTGGATGAGAAGTGCATGGAGCATTGTGATTACAAGTTTTATGGAGCATAGCGATGACAAGGTTGTGGATCATTGTGGTGAAAAGCACATGGCACAATTTGATGACAAGGGTCATGGAGCATTGTTCTGACAAAGGCATGGAGCATTGTGATGACAAGGGTCACGGAGCATTGTGATGAAAAGTTCATGGAGCATTTTGGTTACAAAGGTCACAGAGCCTTGTGATGACGCGGGCATGGATTGTTGTGATGACAAACGTTATGAAGCATTGTGATGACTGTAGTCACGGAGCATTGTAATGACAGGGGTCATGGAGCATTGTGATGACAATGGCATGGAGCATTGTGATGCCAAGTGTCATGGAGGATTCTGATGACAAAGGTAATGGAGCATTGTGGTGACAATGGTTTGGAGCATTGTGATGACAAGGATCAGGGAGCATTGTGCTGACAAGTGCATGGAGCATTGTGATGACAAGGGCATGGATCATTGTGATGACAAGGGTCATGGAGCATTGGGCTAAAAATGTGCATGGAGTATTGTGATGACAGGGGTCATGGAGCATTGTGATGACAAGGGAATGGAGCATGTTGATGACAAGGTCTTGGAGCATTGTGATGAGATGACCATGGAGACTTGTGATGACAAGTCTAATGGAGCATTCTTATGAAAAGGGGCATGGAGCATTGTGATTACGGGGGTCTTGAAGCATTGTGATGACAAGGGCATGGAGCATTGTGAGGTGAAGGCCATGGAACATTGTGATGACATGCGTCATGGAGCTTTGTGATGACAAGGGCATGGAGCATTGTGATTACATGTGTCTTGGAGCATTGTGCTGACAAGGGTCCTGGAGCCTTGTGATGACAAGGCCGTGGAACATTGTGATGGCAGGGGTCATGGAGCTTGTTATGACAGAGGTAATGGAGCATTGTGATGAGAAGTGCATTGAGCATTGGTCTGAAATATTTCATGGATTATTGTGATGAGAGTGGGCATGGCGCACTGTGATGACAAGGGCACGGTACACTGTGATACATGGGTCATGGAGGATTGTAATGACAAGGGCATGGAGCATTGTGATGAGAAGGGCATCGAGCATTGTGATGACAAGTGCCATGGAGCTTTGTGATGACAAGGACATGGAGCAATGTGATGAGAGGGTTCATGGAGCATTGTGATGACAATGACATGGAGCATTGTGATGCCAAGGGTCATGGAGCTTTGTGATGACAAAGGTCATGGAGCATTTTGATGACAAGGGTGTGGTGCATTGTGATGAGAACGGCAGGGAGCATTGTGATGACCAGGTAATGCAGTATTGTAAAGAGAGGTGTCAGGGAGCATTGTGATGACATATGTAATGGCCCATTGTGATGACAATGGCATGGAGCATTGTGATGCAAACTTCCATTGAGGATTCTGATCACAAAGGTCATGGAGCATTGTGATGACAATGGCTTGGAGCATTGTGATGACAAGTGTCAGGGAGCATTGTGCTGACAAGTGCATGGAGAATTGTGATGACAAGGGTCATGGAGCATTCTGATGACAAGCTTGTGGAGTATTTTGATGACAATGGCATGGAGCATTGGGATGAAAAGGGCATGGGGCTTTGTGATGAAAAAGGCATGGAGCCTTTTCGTGACAGGGTTCAAGGAGCATTCTGACGACAAGTGTCAGGGAGCATTGTGATGACAAGTGTATTGAGAACTGTGATGACAAAGTTCATGGAGCATTGTGATGAAAAGGGCATGGATTATTGTGATGACAGGCATCATGGAGCGTTGTGAGGACAAGTGTTATGGAACATTGTGATCACAAGGGTTTGGAGCATTGTGATGACAGAGGTCATGGATCATTTTGATTTCAAGGAGCATGGAGCATTGTGATGACAAGGGCATGAAGCAATGTGATCCCAAAGTTCATGGAGGATTGTGATGACAATGGAAATGGAGTATTGTGATGACAAGTGCATAGAGCATTGTAATGACAAGGTCATGTAGCATTTTGCTGACAAAGGCATGGAGCATTGTGATGACAGGTGTCATGGAGCACTGTGATGACAAGCGTCATGGTGCATTGTGAATACATGGGTCATGGAACATTGGGATAACATGGGCATGGATCATTGTGATGACAAGGGTCATGGAGCATTGGGCTGAAAATGTTCATGGAGTATTGTGATGACAGGGGTCATGGAGCATTGTGATTACAGGGGTCTTGGAGCACTGTGATGACAAGAGTCCCGGATCATTGTGTTGTCAGGTGTCATGGAGTGTTGTGATGACAGTGGTCATAGAGCACTGTGATGATATTGGTCATGGAGCATTGTGATGAGAAGGTCATAGAGAATTGGGCTGAAAATATTCATGGAGTATTGTGGTGACAGGGGTCATGGAGCATTGTGATGACAAGGGAATGGAGCATGGTGATGACAAGGTCTTGGAGCATTGTGAGGAGATGACCATGGAGACTTGTGATGACAAATCTAATGGAGCATTCTGATGAAAAAGGGAATCGAACATTGTGATTACTGGAGTCTTCGAGCATTGTGATGACAAGGGCATGGAGCATTGTGAGGAGAAGACCATGGAACATTCTGATGACATGCGTCATGGAGCTTTGTGATGACAAGGGCATGGAGCATTGTGATTACATGGATCTTGGAGCATTGTGATGACAAGGGTCATGGAGCCTTGTGATGACAAGGCCGTGGAATATTATGATGGCAGGTGTCATGGAGCATTGTTACGACAGAGGTAACGGAGCATTGTGATGAGAAGGGCATTGAGCATTGATCTGAAATGTTTCATGGATTACTGTGATGAGAGTGGGCATGGCGGTTTGTCATGACAAGGGCACGGTACACTGTGATACATGGGTCATGGAGGATTGTAATGAGAAGGTCATGGAGCATTGTGATGAGAATGGCATCGAGCATTGTGATGACAAGTGTCATGGAGCTTTGTGATGACAAGGACATGGAGCAGTGTGATGAGAGGGTTCATGGAGCATTGTGATGACAATGACATGGAGCATTGTGATGCCAAGGGTCATGGAGCTTTGTGATGACAGAGGTCATGGAGCATTTTGATGACAAGTGTGTGGTGCATTGAGATGAGAAATGCAGGGAGCATTTTGATGACAGGGTCATGCAGCAATTTGATGAAAAGTGTAATGGAACATTTTGATGCCAGGGGTTATAGAACATTGTGATGCCAGGGGTCATGGAGCTTTGGGATGAAAAGGGTCATGAAGCATTTTGATGACAGGGGTTATGGAACATTGTGATGTCAGGGGTCATGGAACATTGTGCTGATAAGAGGATGTAGCATTGTGATGACAGGGGTCATGGAACATTGTGATAACAGGGGTGAGGGAGGATTGTGATGACTAGTGATGGAACATTGTGATATCTCATGTGAGAGAGTATTTGGATGAGAAGTGCATGGAGCATTGTGATTACAAGTTTTATGGAGCATAGCGATGACAAGGTTGTGGATCATTGTGGTGAAAAGCGCATGGCACAATTTGATGACAAGGGTCATGGAGCATTGTTCTGACAAAGGCATGGAGCATTGTGATGACAAGGGTCACGGAGCATTGTGATGAAAAGTTCATGGAGCATTTTGGTCACAAAGGTCACAGAGCCTTGTGATGACGCGGGCATGGATTGTTGTGATGACAAACGTTATGAAGCATTGTGATGACTGTAGTCACGGAGCATTGTAATGACAGGGGTCATGGAGCATTGTGATGACAATGGCTTAGAGCATTGTGATGCCAAGTGTCATGGAGGATTCTGTTGACAAAGGTAATGGAGCATTGTGGTGACAATGGTTTGGAGCATTGTGATGACAAGGATCAGGGAGCATTGTGCTGACAAGTGCATGGAGCATTGTGATGGCAAGGGCATGGATCATTGTGATGACAAGTGTCATGGAGCATTGGGCTAAAAATGTGCATGGAGTATTGTGATGACAGGGGTCATGGAGCATTGTGATGACAAGGGAATGGAGCATGTTGATGACAAGGTCTTGGAGCATTGTGATGAGATGACCATGGAGACTTGTGATGACAAGTCTAATGGAGCATTCTTATGAAAAGGGGCATGGAGCATTGTGATTACGGGGGTCTTGAAGCATTGTGATGACAAGGGCATGGAGCATTGTGAGGTGAAGGCCATGGAACATTGTGATGACATGCGTCATGGAGCTTTGTGATGACAAGGGCATGGAGCATTGTGATTACATGGGTCTTGGAGCATTGTGCTGACAAGGGTCCTGGAGTCTTGTGATGACAAGGCCGTGGAACATTGTGATGGCAGGGGTCATGGAGCTTGTTATGACAGAGGTAATGGAGCATTGTGATGAGAAGTGCATTGAGCATTGGTCTGAAATATTTCATGGATTATTGTGATGAGAGTGGGCATGGCGCATTGTGATGACAAGGGCACGGTACACTGTGATACATGGGTCATGGAGGATTGTAATGACAAGGGCATGGAGCATTGTGATGAGAAGGGCATCGAGCATTGTGATGACAAGTGCCATGGAGCTTTGTGATGACAAGGGCATGGAGCAATGTGATGAGAGGGTTCATGGAGCATTGTGATGACAATGACATGGAGCATTGTGATGCCAAGGGTCATGGAGCTTTGTGATGACAAAGGTCATGGAGCATTTTGATGACAAGGGAGTGGTGCATTGTGATGAGAACGGCAGGGAGCATTGTGATGACCAGGTAATGCAGTATTGTAAAGAGAGGTGTCAGGGAGCATTGTGATGACATATGTAATGGCCCATTGTGATGACAATGGCATGGAGCATTTTGATGCAAACTTCCATTGAGGATTCTGATCACAAAGGTAATGGAGCATTGTGATGACAATGGCTTGGAGCATTGTGATGACAAGTGTCAGGGAGCATTGTGCTGACAAGTGCATGGAGAATTGTGATGACAAGGGTCATGGAGCATTCTGATGACAAGCTTGTGGAGTATTTTGATGACAATGGCATGGAGCATTGGGATGAAAAGGGCATGGGGCTTTGTGATGAAAAAGGCATGGAGCCTTTTCGTGACAGGGTTCAAGGAGCATTCTGACGACAAGTGTCAGGGAGCATTGTGATGACAAGTGTATTGAGAACTGTGATGACAAAGGTCATGGAGCATTGTGATGAAAAGGGCATGGATTATTGTGATGACAGGCATCATGGAGCGTTGTGAGGACAAGTGTTATGGAACATTGTGATCACAAGGGTTTGGAGCATTGTGATGACAGAGGTCATGGATCATTTTGATTTCAAGGAGCATGGAGCATTGTGATGACAAGGGCATGAAGCAATGTGATCCCAAAGTTCATGGAGGATTGTGATGACAATGGAAATGGAGTATTGTGATGACAAGTGCATAGAGCATTGTAATGACAAGGTCATGTAGCATTTTGCTGACAAAGGCATGGAGCATTGTGATGACAGGTGTCATGGAGCACTGTGATGACAAGCGCCATGGTGCATTGTGAATACATGGGTCATGGAACATTGGGATAACATGGGCATGGATCATTGTGATGACAAGGGTCATGGAGCATTGGGCTGAAAATGTTCATGGAGTATTGTGATGACAGGGGTCTTGGAGCATTGTGATTACAGGGGTCTTGGAGCATTGTGATGACGTGTCCCGGATCATTGTGTTGTCAGGTGTCATGGAGTGTTGTGATGACAGTGGTCATGGAGCACTGTGATGATATTGGTCATGGAGCATTGTGATGAGAAGGTCATAGAGAATTGGGCTGAAAATATTCATGGAGTATTGTGGTGACAGGGGTCATGGAGCATTGTGATGACAAGGGAATGGAGCATGGTGATGACAAGGTCTTGGAGCATTGTGAGGAGATGACCATGGAGACTTGTGATGACAAATCTAATGGAGCATTCTGATGAAAAAGGGAATGGAACATTGTGATTACTGGAGTCTTCGAGCATTGTGATGACAAGGGCATGGAGCATTGTGAGGAGAAGACCATGGAACATTCTGATGACATGCGTCATGGAGCTTTGTGATGACAAGGGCATGGAGCATTGTGATTACATGGATCTTGGAGCATTGTGATGACAAGGGTCATGGAGCCTTGTGATGACAAGGCCGTGGAATATTATGATGGCAGGTGTCATGGAGCATTGTTACGACAGAGGTAACGGAGCATTGTGATGAGAAGGGCATTGAGCATTGATCTGAAATGTTTCATGGTTTACTGTGATGAGAGTGGGCATGGCGGTTTGTCATGACAATGGCACGGTACACTGTGATACATGGGTCATGGAGGATTGTAATGACAAGGTCATGGAGCATTGTGATGAGAATGGCATCGAGCATTGTGATGACAAGTGTCATGGAGCTTTGTGATGACAAGGACATGGAGCAATGTGATGAGAGGGTTCATGGAGCATTGTGATGACAATGACATGGAGCATTGTGATGCCAAGGGTCATGGAGCTTTGTGATGACAATGACATGGAGCATTGTGATGCCAAGGGTCATGGAGCTTTGTGATGACAGAGGTCATGGAGCATTTTGATGACAAGTGTGTGGTGCATTGTGATGAGAAGGGCCATGGAGCATTTTGATGACAGGGTCATGCAGCAATTTAATGAAAAGTGTAATGGAACATTTTGATGCCAGGGGTTATAGAACATTGTGATGCCAGGGGTCATGGAGCTTTGGGATGAAAAGGGTCATGGAGCATTTTGATGACAGGGGTTATGGAACATTGTGATGTCAGGCGTCATGGAACATTGTGCTGATAAGGGGATGTAGCATTGTGATGACAGGGGTCATGGAACATTGTGATAACAGGGGTGAGGGAGGATTGTGATGACTAGTGATGGAACATTGTGATATCTCATGTGAGAGAGTATTTGGATGAGAAGTGCATGGAGCATTGTGATTACAAGGTTTATGGAGCATAGCGATGACAAGGTTGTGGATCATTGTGGTGAAAAGCGCATGGCACAATTTGATGACAAGGGTCATGGAGCATTGTTCTGACAAAGGCATGGAGCATTGTCATGACAAGGGTCACGGAGCATTGTGATGAAAAGTTCATGGAGCATTTTGGTTACAAAGGTCACAGAGCCTTGTGATGACGCGGGCATGGATTGTTGTGATGACAAACGTTATGAAGCATTGTGATGACTGTAGTCACGGAGCATTGTGATGACAGGGGTCATGGAGCATTGTGATGACAATGGCATGGAGCATTGTGATGCCAAGTGTCATGGAGGATTCTGATGACAAAGGTAATGGAGCATTGTGGTGACAATGGTTTGGAGCATTGTGATGACAAGGATCAGGGAGCATTGTGCTGACAAGTGCATGGAGCATTGTGATGACAAGGGCATGGATCATTGTGATGACAAGGGTCATGGAGCATTGGGCTAAAAATGTGCATGGAGTATTGTGATGACAGGGGTCATGGAGCATTGTGATGACAAGGGAATGGAGCATGTTGATGACAAGGTCTTGGAGCATTGTGATGAGATGACCATGGAGACTTGTGATGACAAGTCTAATGGAGCATTCTTATGAAAAGGGGCATGGAGCATTGTGATTACAGGGGTCTTGAAGCATTGTGATGACAAGGGCATGGAGCATTGTGATTACATGGGTCTTGGAGCATTGTGCTGACAAGGGTCCTGGAGCCTTGTGATGACAAGGCCGTGGAACATTGTGATGGCAGGGGTCATGGAGCTTGTTATGACAGAGGTAATGGAGCATTGTGATGAGAAGTGCATTGAGCATTGGTCTGAAATATTTCATGGATTATTGTGATGAGAGTGGGCATGGCGCATTGTGATGACAAGGGCACGGTACACTGTGATACATGGGTCATGGAGGATTGTAATGACAAGGGCATGGAGCATTGTGATGAGAAGGGCATCGAGCATTGTGATGACAAGTGCCATGGATCTTTGTGATGACAAGGGCATGGAGCAATGTGATGAGAGGGTTCATGGAGCATTGTGATGACAATGACATGGAGCATTGTGATGCCAAGGGTCATGGAGCTTTGTGATGACAAAGGTCATGGAGCATTTTGATGACAAGTGTGTGGTGCATTGTGATGAGAACGGCAGGGAGCATTGTGATGACCAGGTAATGCAGTATTGTAAAGAGAGGTGTCAGGGAGCATTGTGATGACATATGTAATGGCCCATTGTGATGACAATGGCATGGAGCATTGTGATGCAAACTTCCATTGAGGATTCTGATCACAAAGGTAATGGAGCATTGTGATGACAATGGCTTGGAGCATTGTGATGACAAGTGTCAGGGAGCATTGTGCTGACAAGTGCATGGAGAATTGTGATGACAAGGGTCATGGAGCATTCTGATGACAAGCTTGTGGAGTATTTTGATGACAATGGCATGGAGCATTGGGATGAAAAGGGCATGGGGCTTTGTGATGAAAAAGGCATGGAGCCTTTTCGTGACAGGGTTCAAGGAGCATTCTGACGACAAGTGTCAGGGAGCATTGTGATGACAAGTGTATTGAGAACTGTGATGACAAAGGTCATGGAGCATTGTGATGAAAAGGGCATGGATTATTGTGATGACAGGCAGCATGGAGCGTTGTGAGGACAAGTGTTATGGAACATTGTGATCACAAGGGTTTGGAGCATTGTGATGACAGAGGTCATGGATCATTTTGATTTCAAGGAGCATGGAGCATTGTGATGACAAGGGCATGAAGCAATGTGATCCCAAAGTTCATGGAGGATTGTGATGACAATGGAAATGGAGTATTGTGATGACAAGTGCATAGAGCATTGTAATGAAAAGGTCATGTAGCATTTTGCTGACAAAGGCATGGAGCATTGTGATGACAGGTGTCATGGAGCACTGTGATGACAAGCGCCATGGTGCATTGTGAATACATGGGTCATGGAACATTGGGATAACATGGGCATGGATCATTGTGATGACAAGGGTCATGGAGCATTGGGCTGAAAATGTTCATGGAGTATTGTGATGACAGGGGTCATGGAGCATTGTGATTACAGGGGTCTTGGAGCATTGTGATGACGTGTCCCGGATCATTGTGTTGTCAGGTGTCATGGAGTGTTGTGATGACAGTGGTCATGGAGCACTGTGATGATATTGGTCATGGAGCATTGTGATGAGAAGGTCATAGAGAATTGGGCTGAAAATATTCATGGAGTATTGTGGTGACAGGGGTCATGGAGCATTGTGATGACAAGGGAATGGAGCATGGTGATGACAAGGTCTTGGAGCATTGTGAGGAGATGACCATGGAGACTTGTGATGACAAATCTAATGGAGCATTCTGATGAAAAAGGGAATGGAACATTGTGATTACTGGAGTCTTCGAGCATTGTGATGACAAGGGCATGGTGCATTGTGAGGAGAAGACCATGGAACATTCTGATGACATGCGTCATGGAGCTTTGTGATGACAAGGGCATGGAGCATTGTGATTACATGGATCTTGGAGCATTGTGATGACAAGGGTCATGGAGCCTTGTGATGACAAGGCCGTGGAATATTATGATGGCAGGTGTCATGGAGCATTGTTACGACAGAGGTAACGGAGCATTGTGATGAGAAGGGCATTGAGCATTGATCTGAAATGTTTCATGGATTATTGTGATGAGAGTGGGCATGGCGGTTTGTCATGACAAGGGCACGGTACACTGTGATACATGGGTCATGGAGGATTGTAATGACAAGGTCATGGAGCATTGTGATGAGAATGGCATCGAGCATTGTGATGACAAGTGTCATGGAGCTTTGTGATGACAAGGACACGGAGCAGTGTGATGAGAGGGTTCATGGAGCATTGTGATGACAATGACATGGAGCATTGTGATGCCAAGGGTCATGGAGCTTTGTGATGACAAAGGTCATGGAGCATTTTGATGACAAGTGTGTGGTGCATTGTGATGAGAAGGGCAGGGAGCATTTTGATGACAGGGTCATGCAGCAATTTGATGAAAAGTGTAATGGAACATTTTGATGCCAGGGGTTATAGAACATTGTGATGCCAGGGGTCATGGAGCTTTGGGATGAAAAGGGTCATGGAGCATTTTGATGACAGGGGTTATGGAACATTGTGATGTCAGGGGTCATGGAACATTGTGCTGATAAGGGGATGTAGCATTGTGATGACAGGGGTCATGGAACATTGTGATAACAGGGGTGAGGGAAGATTGTGATGACTAGTGATGGAACATTGTGATATCTCATGTGAGAGAGTATTTGGATGAGAAGTGCATGGAGCATTGTGATTACAAGGTTTATGGAGCATAGCGATGACAAGGTTGTGGATCATTGTGGTGAAAAGCGCATGACACAATTTGATGACAAGGGTCATGGAGCATTGTTCTGACAAAGGCATGGAGCATTGTGATGACAAGGGTCACGGAGCATTGTGATGAAAAGTTCATGGAGCATTGTGGTTACAAAGGTCACAGAGCCTTGTGATGACGCGGGCATGGATTGTTGTGATGACAAACGTTATGAAGCATTGTGATGACTGTAGTCACGGAGCATTGTGACGACAGGGGTCATGGAGCATTGTGATGACAATGGCATGGAGCATTGTGATGCCAAGTGTCATGGAGGATTCTGATGACAAAGGTAATGGAGCATTGTGGTGACAATGGTTTGGAGCATTGTGATGACAAGGATCAGGGAGCATTGTGCTGACAAGTGCATGGAGCATTGTGATGACAAGGGCATGGATCATTGTGATGACAAGGGTCATGGAGCATTGGGCTAAAAATGTGCATGGAGTATTGTGATGACAGGGGTCATGGAGCATTGTGATGACAAGGGAATGGAGCATGTTGATGACAAGGTCTTGGAGCATTGTGATGAGATGACCATGGAGACTTGTGATGACAAGTCTAATGGAGCATTCTTATGAAAAGGGGCATGGAGCATTGTGATTACGCGGGTCTTGAAGCATTGTGATGACAAGGGCATGGAGCATTGTGAGGCGAAGGCCATGGAACATTGTGATGACATGCGTCATGGAGCTTTGTGATGACAAGGGCATGGAGCATTGTGATTACATGGGTCTTGGAGCATTGTGGTGACAAGGGTGCTGGAGCCTTGTGATGACAAGGCCGTGGAACATTGTGATGGCAGGGGTCATGGAGCTTGTTATGACAGAGGTAATGGAGCATTGTGATGAGAAGTGCATTGAGCATTGGTCTGAAATATTTCATGGATTATTGTGATGAGAGTGGGCATGGCGCATTGTGATGACAAGGGCACAGTACACTGTGATACATGGGTCATGGAGGATTGTAATGACAAGGGCATGGAGCATTGTGATGAGAAGGGCATCGAGCATTGTGATGACAAGTGCCATGGAGCTTTGTGATGACAAGGGCATGGAGCAATGTGATGAGAGGGTTCATGGAGCATTGTGATGACAATGACATGGAGCATTGTGATGCCAAGGGTCATGGAGCTTTGTGATGACAAAGGTCATGGAGCATTTTGATGACAAGGGTGTGGTGCATTGTGATGAGAACGGCAGGGAGCATTGTGATGACCAGGTAATGCAGTATTGTAAAGAGAGGTGTCAGGGAGCATTGTGATGACATATGTAATGGCCCATTGTGATGACAATGGCATGGAGCATTGTGATGCAAACTTCCATTGAGGATTCTGATCACAAAGGTAATGGAGCATTGTGATGACAATGGCTTGGAGCATTGTGATGACAAGTGTCAGGGAGCATTGTGCTGACAAGTGCATGGAGAATTGTGATGACAAAGGTCATGGAGCATTCTGATGACAAGCTTGTGGAGTATTTTGATGACAATGGCATGGAGCATTGGGATGAAAAGGGCATGGGGCTTTGTGATGAAAAAGGCATGGAGCCTTTTCGTGACAGGGTTCAAGGAGCATTCTGACGACAAGTGTCAGGGAGCATTGTGATGACAAGTGTATTGAGAATTGTGATGACAAAGTTCATGGAGCATTGTGATGAAAAGGGCATGGATTATTGTGATTACAGGCATCATGGAGCGTTGTGATGACAAGTGTTATGGAACATTGTGATCACAAGGGTTTGGAGCATTGTGATGACAGAGGTCATGGATCATTTTGATTTCAAGGAGCATGGAGCATTGTGATGACAAGGGCATGAAGCAATGTGATCCCAAAGTTCATGGAGGATTGTGATGACAATGGAAATGGAGTATTGTGATGACAAGTGCATAGAGCATTGTAATGACAAGGTCATGTAGCATTTTGCTGACAAAGGCATGGAGCATTGTGATGACAGGTGTCATGGAGCACTGTGATGACAAGCGTCATGGTGCATTGTGAATACATGGGTCATGGAACATTGGGATAACATGGGCATGGATCATTGTGATGACAAGGGTCATGGAGCATTGGGCTGAAAATGTTCATGGAGTATTGTGATGACAGGGGTCATGGAGCATTGTGATTACAGGGGTCTTGGAGCATTGTGATGACAAGTGTCCCGGATCATTGTGTTGTCAGGTGTCATGGAGTGTTGTGATGACAGTGGTCATGGAGCATTGTGATGATATTGGTCATGGAGCATTGTGATGATAAGGTCATAGAGAATTGGGCTGAAAATATTCATGGAGTATTGTGGTGACAGGGGTCATGGAGCATTGTGATGACAAGGGAATGGAGCATGGTGATGACAAGGTCTTGGAGCATTGTGAGGAGATGACCATGGAGACTTGTGATGACAAATCTAATGGAGCATTCTGATGAAAAAGGGAATGGAACATTGTGATTACTGGAGTCTTCGAGCATTGTGATGACAAAGGCATGGAGCATTGTGAGGAGAAGACCATGGAACATTCTGATGACATGCGTCATGGAGCTTTGTGATGACAAGGGCATGGAGCATTGTGATTACATGGATCTTGGAGCATTGTGATGACAAGGGTCATGGAGCCTTGTGATGACAAGGCCGTGGAATATTATGATGGCAGGTGTCATGGAGCATTGTTACGACAGAGGTAACGGAGCATTGTGATGAGCAGGGCATTGAGCATTGATCTGAAATGTTTCATGGATTACTGTGATGAGAGTGGGCATGGCTGTTTGTCATGACAAGGGCACGGTACACTGTGATACATGGGTCATGGAGGATTGTAATGACAAGGTCATGGAGCATTGTGATGAGAATGGCATCGAGCATTGTGATGACAAGTGTCATGGAGCTTTGTGATGACAAGGACATGGAGCAATGTGATGAGAGGGTTCATGGAGCATTGTGATGACAATGACATGGAGCATTGTGATGCCAAGGGTCATGGAGCTTTGTGATGACAGAGGTCATGGAGCATTTTGATGACAAGTGTGTGGTGCATTGTGATGAGAAGGGCAGGGAGCATTTTGATGACAGGGTCATGCAGCAATTTGATGAAAAGTGTAATGGAACATTTTGATGCCAGGGGTTATAGAACATTGTGATGCCAGGGGTCATGGAGCTTTGGGATGAAAAGGGTCATGGAGCATTTTGATGACAGGGGTTATGGAACATTGTGATGTCAGGGGTCATGGAACATTGTGCTGATAAGGGGATGTAGCATTGTGATGACAGGGGTCATGGAACATTGTGATAACAGGGGTGAGGGAGGATTGTGATGACTAGTGATGGAACATTGTGATATCTCATGTGAGAGAGTATTTGGATGAGAAGTGCATGGAGCATTGTGATTACAAGGTTTATGGAGCATAGCGACGACAAGGTTGTGGATCATTGTGGTGAAAAGCGCATGGCAAAATTTGATGACAAGGGTCATGGAGCATTGTTCTGACGAAGGCATGGAGCATTGTGATGACAAGGATCACGGAGCATTGTGATGAAAAGTTCATGGAGCATTGTGGTTACAAAGGTCACAGAGCCTTGTGATGACGCGGGCATGGATTGTTGTGATGACAAACGTTATGAAGCATTGTGATGACTGTAGTCACGGAGCATTGTGATGACAGGGGTAATGGAACATTGTGATGACAATGGCATGGAGCATTGTGATGCCAAGTGTCATGGAGGATTCTGATGACAAAGGTAATGGAGCATTGTGGTGACAATGGTTTGGAGCATTGTGATGACAAGGATCAGGGAGCATTGTGCTGACAAGTGCATGGAGCATTGTGATGACAAGGGCATGGGCCATTGTGATGACAAGGGTCATGGACCATTGGGCTAAAAATGTGCATGGAGTATTGTGATGACAGGGGTCATGGAGCATTGTGATGACAAGGGAATGGAGCATGTTGATGACAAGGTCTTGGAGCATTGTGATGAGATGACCATGGAGACTTGTGATGACAAGTCTAATGGAGCATTCTTATGAAAAGGGGCATGGAGCATTGTGATTACGGGGGTCTTGAAGCATTGTGATGACAAGGGCATGGAGCATTGTGAGGCGAAGGCCATGGAACATTGTGATGACATGCGTCATGGAGCTTTGTGATGACAAGGGCATGGAGCATTGTGATTACATGGGTCTTGGAGCATTGTGCTGACAAGGGTGCTGGAGCCTTGTGATGACAAGGCCGTGGAACATTGTGATGGCAGGGGTCATGGAGCTTGTTATGACAGAGGTAATGGAGCATTGTGATGAGAAGTGCATTGAGCATTGGTCTGAAATATTTCATGGATTATTGTGATGAGAGTGGGCATGGCGCATTGTGATGACAAGGGCACGGTACACAGTGATACATGGGTCATGGAGGATTGTAATGACAAGGGCATGGAGCATTGTGATGAGAAGGGCATCGAGCATTGTGATGACAAGTGCCATGGAGCTTTGTGATGACAAGGGCATGGAGCAATGTGATGAGAGTGTTCATGGAGCATTGTGATGACAATGACATGGAGCATTGTGATGCCAAGGGTCATGGAGCTTTGTGATGACAAAGGTCATGGAGCATTTTGATGACAAGGGTGTGGTGCATTGTGATGAGAACAGCAGGGAGCATTGTGATGACCAGGTAATGCAGTATTGTAAAGAGAGGTGTCAGGGAGCATTGTGATGACATATGTAATGGCCCATTGTGATGACAATGGCATGGAGCATTGTGATGCAAACTTCCATTGAGGATTCTGATCACAAAGGTAATGGAGAATTGTGATGACAATGGCTTGGAGCATTGTGATGACAAGTGTCAGGGAGCATTGTGCTGACAAGTGCATGGAGAATTGTGATGACAAGGGTCATGGAGAATTCTGATGACAATATTGTGGAGTATTTTGATGACAATGGCATGGAGCATTGGGATGAAAAGGGCATGGGGCTTTGTGATGAAACAGGCATGGAGCCTTTTCGTGACAGGGTTCAAGGAGCATTCTGACGACAAGTGTCAGGGAGCATTGTGATGACAAGTGTATTGAGAATTGTGATGACAAAGGTCATGGATCATTGTGATGAAAAGGGCATGGAGTATTGTGGTGACAGGGGTCATGGAGCATTGTGATGACAAGGGAATGGAGCATGGTGATGACAAGGTCTTGGAGCATTGTGAGGAGATGACCATGGAGACTTGTGATGACAAATCTAATGGGGCATTCTGATGAAAAAGGGAATGGAACATTGTGATTACTGGAGTCTTCGAGCATTGTGATGACAAGGGCATGGAGCATTGTGAGGAGAAGACCATGGAACATTCTGATGACATGCGTCATGGAGCTTTGTGATGACAAGGGCATGGAGCATTGTGATTACATGGATCTTGGAGCATTGTGATGACAAGGGTCATGGAGCCTTGTGATGACAAGGCCGTGGAATATTATGATGGCAGGTGTCATGGAGCATTGTTACGACAGAGGTAACGGAGCATTGTGATGAGAAGGGCATTGAGCATTGATCTGAAATGTTTCATGGATTACTGTGATGAGAGTGGGCATGGCGGTTTGTCATGACAAGGGCACGGTACACTGTGATACATGGGTCATGGAGGATTGTAATGACAAGGTCATGGAGCATTGTGATGAGAATGGCATCGAGCATTGTGATGACAAGTGTCATGGAGCTTTGTGATGACAAGGACACGGAGCAGTGTGATGAGAGGGTTCATGGAGCATTGTGATGACAATGACATGGAGCATTGTGATGCCAAGGGTCAAGGAGCTTTGTGATGACAAAGGTCATGGAGCATTTTGATGACAAGTGTGTGGTGCATTGTGATGAGAAGGGCAGGGAGCATTTTGATGACAGGGTCATGCAGCAATTTGATGAAAAGTGTAATGGAACATTTTGATGCCAGGGGATATAGAACATTGTGATGCCAGGGGTCATGGAGCTTTGGGATGAAAAGGGTCATGGAGCATTTTGATGACAGGGGTTATGGAACATTGTGATGTCAGGGGTCATGGAACATTGTGCTGATTAGGGGATGTAGCATTGTGATGACAGGGGTCATGGAACATTGTGATAACAGGGGTGAGGGAAGATTGTGATGACTAGTGATGGAACATTGTGATATCTCATGTGAGAGAGTATTTGGATGAGAAGTGCATGGAGCATTGTGATTACAAGGTTTATGGAGCATAGCGATGACAAGGTTGTGGATCATTGTGGTGAAAAGCGCATGGCACAATTTGATGACAAGGGTCATGGAGCATTTTTCTGACAAAGGCATGGAGCATTGTGATGACAAGGGTCACGGAGCATTGTGGTTACAAAGGTCACAGAGCCTTGTGATGACGCGGGCATGGATTGTTGTGATGACAAACGTTATGAAGCATTGTGATGACTGTAGTCACGGAGCATTGTGATGACAGGGGTCATGGAGCATTGTGATGACAATGGCATGGAGCATTGTGATGCCAAGTGTCATGGAGGATTCTGATGACAAAGGTAATGGAGCATTGTGGTGACAATGGTGTGGAGCATTGTGATGACAAGGATCAGGGAGCATTGTGCTGACAAGTGCATGGAGCATTGTGATGACAAGGGCATGGATCATTGTGATGACAAGGGTCATGGACCATTGGGCTAAAAATGTGCATGGAGTATTGTGATGACAGGGGTCATGGAGCATTGTGATGACAAGGGAATGGAGCATGTTGATGACAAGGTCTTGGAGCATTGTGATGAGATGACCATGGAGACTTGTGATGGCAAGTCTAATGGAGCATTCTTATGAAAAGGGGCATGGAGCATTGTGATTACGGGGGTCTTGAAGCATTGTGATGACAAGGGCATGGAGCATTGTGAGGCGAAGGCCATGGAACATTGTGATGACATGCGTCATGGAGCTTTGTGATGACAAGGGCATGGAGCATTGTGATTACATGGGTCTTGGAGCATTGTGGTGACAAGGGTGCTGGAGCCTTGTGATGACAAGGCCGTGGAACATTGTGATGGCAGGGGTCATGGAGCTTGTTATGACAGAGGTAATGGAGCATTGTGATGAGAAGTGCATTGAGCATTGGTCTGAAATATTTCATGGATTATTGTGATGAGAGTGGGCATGGCGCATTGTGATGACAAGGGCACGGTACACTGTGATACATGGGTTATGGAGGATTGTAATGACAAGGGCATGGAGCATTGTGATGAGAAGGGCATCGAGCATTGTGATGACAAGTGCCATGGAGCTTTGTGATGACAAGGGCATGGAGCAATGTGATGAGAGGGTTCATGGAGCATTGTGATGACAATGATATGGAGCATTGTGATGCCAAGGGTCATGGAGCTTTGTGATGACAAAGGTCATGGAGCATTTTGATGACAAGGGTGTGGTGCATTGTGATGAGAACGGCAGGGAGCATTGTGATGACCAGGTAATGCAGTATTGTAAAGAGAGGTGTCAGGGAGCATTGTGATGACATATGTAATGGCCCATTGTGATGACAATGGCATGGAGCATTGTGATGCAAACTTCCATTGAGGATTCTGATCACAAAGGTAATGGAGCATTGTGATGACAATGGCTTGGGGCATTGTGATGACAAGTGTCAGGGAGCATTGTGCTGACAAGTGCATGGAGAATTGTGATGACAAGGGTCATGGAGCATTCTGATGACAAGCTTGTGGAGTATTTTGATGACAATGGCATGGAGCATTGGGATGAAAAGGGCATGGGGCTTTGTGATGAAAAAGGCATGGAGCCTTTTCGTGACAGGGTTCAAGGAGCATTCTGACGACAAGTGTCAGGGAGCATTGTGATGACAAGTGTATTGAGAATTGTGATGAAAAAGTTCATGGAGCATTGTGATGAAAAGGGCATGGATTATTGTGATGACAGGCATCATGGAGCGTTGTGAGTACAAGTGTTATGGAACATTGTGATCACAAGGGTTTGGAGCATTGTGATGACAGAGGTCATGGATCATTTTGATTTCAAGGAGCATGGAGCATTGTGATGACAAGGGCATGAAGCAATGTGATCCCAAAGTTCATGGAGGATTGTGATGACAATGGAAATGGAGTATTGTGATGACAAGTGCATAGAGCATTGTAATGACAAGGTCATGTAGCATTTTGCTGACAAAGGCATGGAGCATTGTGATGACAGGTGTCATGGAGCACTGTGATGACAAGCGTCATGGTGCATTGTGAATACATGGGTCATGGAACATTGGGATAACATGGGCATGGATCATTGTGATGACAAGGGTCATGGAGCATTGGGCTGAAAATGTTCATGGAGTATTGTGATGACAGGGGTCATGGAGCATTGTGATTACAGGGGTCTTGGAGCATTGTGATGACGAGTCCCGGATCATTGTGTTGTCAGGTGTCATGGAGTGTTGTGATGACAGTGGTCATGGAGCATTGTGATGATATTGGTCATGGAGCATTGTGATGAAAAGGTCATAGAGAATTGGGCTGAAAATATTCATGGAGTATTGTGGTGACAGGGGTCATGGAGCATTGTGATGACAAGGGAATGGAGCATGGTGATGACAAGGTCTTGGAGCATTGTGAGGAGATGACCATGGAGACTTGTGATGACGAATCTAATGGAGCATTCTGATGAAAAAGGGAATGGAACATTGTGATTACTGGAGTCTTCGAGCATTGTGATGACAAGGGCATGGAGCATTGTGAGGAGAAGACCATGGATCATTCTGATGACATGCGTCATGGAGCTTTGTGATGACAAGGGCATGGAGCATTGTGATTACATGGATCTTGGAGCATTGTGATGACAAGGGTCATGGAGCCTTGTGATGACAAGGCCGTGGAATATTATGATGGCAGGTGTCATGGAGCATTGTTACGACAGAGATAACGGAGCATTGTGATGAGAAGGGCATTGAGCATTGATCCGAAATGTTTCATGGATTACTGTGATGAGAGTGGGCATGGCGGTTTGTCATGACAAGGGCACGGTACACTGTGATACATGGGTCATGGAGGATTGTAATGACAAGGTCATGGAGCATTGTGATGAGAATGGCATCGAGCATTGTGATGACAAGTGTCATGGAGCTTTGTGATGACAAGGACATGGAGCAGTGTGATGAGAGGGTTCATGGAGCATTGTGATGACAATGACATGGAGCATTGTGATGCCAAGGGTCATGGAGCTTTGTGATGACAGAGGTCATGGAGCATTTTGATGACAAGTGTGTGGTGCATTGTGATGAGAAGGGCAGGGAGCATTTTGATGACAGGGTCATGCAGCAATTTGATGAAAAGTGTAATGGAACATTTTGATGCCAGGGGTTATAGAACATTGTGATGCCAGGGGTCATGGATCTTTGGGATGAAAAGGGTCATGAAGCATTTTGTTGACAGGGGTTATGGAACATTTTGATGTCAGGGGTCATGGAACATTGTGCTGATAAGGGGATGTAGCATTGTGATGACAGGGGTCATGGAACATTGTGATAACAGGGGTGAGGGAGGATTGTGATGACTAGTGATGGAACATTGTGATATCTCATGTGAGAGAGTATTTGGATGAGAAGTGCACGGAGCATTGTGATTACACGTTTTATGGAGCATAGCGATGACAAGGTTGTGGATCATTGTGGTGAAAAGCGCATGGCACAATTTGATGACAAGGGTCATGGAGCATTGTTCTGACAAAGGCATGGAGCATTGTGATGACAAGGGTCACGGAGCATTGTGATGAAAAGTTCATGGAGCATTTTGGTTACAAAGGTCACAGAGCCTTGTGATGACACGGGCATGGATTGTTGTGATGACAAACGTTATGAAGCATTGTGATGACTGTAGTCACGGAGCATTGTAATGACAGGGGTCATGGTGCATTGTGATGACAATGGCATGGAGCATTGTGATGCCAAGTGTCATGGAGGATTCTGATGACAAAGGTAATGGAGCATTGTGGTGACAATGGTTTGGAGCATTGTGATGACAAGGATCAGGGAGCATTGTGCTGACAAGTGCATGGAGCATTGTGATGACAAGGGCATGGATCATTGTGATGACAAGGGTCATGGAGCATTGGGCTAAAAATGTGCATGGAGTATTGTGATGACAGGTGTCATGGAGCATTGTGATGACAAGGGAATGGAGCATGTTGATGACAAGGTCTTGGAGCATTGTGATGAGATGACCATGGAGACTTGTGATGACAAGTCTACTGGAGCATTCTTATGAAAAGGGGCATGGAGCATTGTGATTACGGGGGTCTTGAAGCATTGTGATGACAAGGGCATGGAGCATTGTGAGGTGAAGGCCATGGAACTTTGTGATGACATGCGTCATGGAGCTTTGTGATGACAAGGGCATGGAGCATTGTGATTACATGGGTCTTGGAGCATTGTGCTGACAAGGGTCCTGGAGCCTTGTGATGACAAGGCCGTGGAACATTGTGATGGCAGGGGTCATGGAGCTTGTTATGACAGAGGTAATGGAGCATTGTGATGAGAAGTGCATTGAGCATTGGTCTGAAATATTTCATGGATTATTGTGATGAGAGTGGGCATGGCGCATTGTGATGACAAGGACACGGTACACTGTGATACATGGGTCATGGAGGATTGTAATGACAAGGGCATGGAGCATTGTGATGAGAAGGGCATCGAGCATTGTGATGACAAGTGCCATGGAGCTTTGTGATGACAAGGGCATGGAGCAATGTGATGAGAGGGTTCATGGAGCATTGTGATGACAATGACATGGAGCATTGTGATGCCAAGGGTCATGGAGCTTTGTGATGACAAAGGTCATGGAGCATTTTGATGACAAGGGTGTGGTGCATTGTGATGAGAACGGCAGGGAGCATTGTGATGACCAGGTAATGCAGTATTGTAAAGAGAGGTGTCAGGGAGCATTGTGATGACATATGTAATGGCCCATTGTGATGACAATGGCATGGAGCATTGTGATGCAAACTTCCATTGAGGATTCTCATTCACAAAGGTAATGGAGCATTGTGATGACAATGGCTTGGAGCATTGTGATGATAAGTGTCAGGGAGCATTGTGCTGACAAGTGCATGGAGAATTGTGATGACAAAGGTCATGGAGCATTCTGATGACAAGCTTGTGGAGTATTTTGATGACAATGGCATGGAGCATTGGGATGAAAAGGGCATGGGGCTTTGTGATGAAAAAGGCATGGAGCCTTTTCGTGACAGGGTTCAAGGAGCATTCTGACGACAAGTGTCAGGGAGCATTGTGATGACAAGTGTATTGAGAATTGTGATGACAAAGTTCATGGAGCATTGTGATGAAAAGGGCATGGATTATTGTGATGACAGGCATCATGGAGCGTTGTGAGGACAAGTGTTATGGAACATTGTGATCACAAGGGTTTGGAGCATTGTGATGACAGAGGTCATGGATCATTTTGATTTCAAGGAGCATGGAGCATTGTGATGACAAGGGCATGAAGCAATGTGATCCCAAAGTTCATGGAGGATTGTGATGACAATGGAAATGGAGTATTGTGATGACAAGTGCATAGAGCATTGTAATGACAAGGTCATGTAGCATTTTGCTGACAAAGGCATGGAGCATTGTGATGACAGGTGTCATGGAGCACTGTGATGACAAGCGTCATGGTGCATTGTGAATACATGGGTCATGGAACATTGGGATAACATGGGCATGGAAAATTGTGATGACAAGGGTCATGGAGCATTGGGCTGAAAATGTTCATGGAGTATTGTGATGACAGGGGTCATGGAGTATTGTGATTACAGGGGTCTTGGAGCATTGTGATGACGAGTCCCGGATCATTGTGTTGTCAGGTGTCATGGAGTGTTGTGATGACAGTGGTCATGGAGCATTGTGATGATATTGGTCATGGAGTATTGTGATGAGAAGGTCATAGAGAATTGGGCTGAAAATATTCATGGAGTATTGTGGTGACAGGGGTCATGGAGCATTGTGATGACAAGGGAATGGAGCATGGTGATGACAAGGTCTTGGAGCATTGTGAGGAGATGACCATGGAGACTTGTGATGACAAATCTAATGGAGCATTCTGATGAAAAAGGGAATGGAACATTGTGATTACTGGAGTCTTCGAGCATTGTGATGACAAGGGCATGGAGCATTGTGAGGAGAAGACCATGGAACATTCTGATGACATGCGTCATGGAGCTTTGTGATGACAAGGGCATGGAGCATTGTGATTACATGGATCTTGGAGCATTGTGATGACAAGGTTCATGGAGCCTTGTGATGACAAGGCCGTGGAATATTATGATGGCAGGTGTCATGGAGCATTGTTACGACAGAGGTAACGGAGCATTGTGATGAGAAGGGCATTGAGCATTGATCTGAAATGTTTCATGGATTACTGTGATGAGAGTGGGCATGGCGGTTTGTCATGACAAGGGCACGGTACACTGTGATACATGGGTCATGGAGGATTGTAATGACAAGGTCATGGAGCATTGTGATGAGAATGGCATCGAGCATTGTGATGACAAGTGTCATGGAGCTTTGTGATGACAAGGACATGGAGCAGTGTGATGAGAGGGTTCATGGAGCATTGTGATGACAATGACATGGAGCATTGTGATGCCAAGGGTCATGGAGCTTTGTGATGACAGAGGTCATGGAGCATTTTGATGACAAGTGTGTGGTGCATTATGATGAGAAGGGCAGGGAGCATTTTGATGAGAGGGTCATGCAGCAATTTGATGAAAAGTGTAATGGAACATTTTGATGCCAGGGGTTATAGAACATTGTGATGCCAGGGGTCATGGAGCTTTGGGATGAAAAGGGTCATGAAGCATTTTGATGACAGGGGTTATGGAACATTTTGATGTCAGGGGTCATGGAACATTGTGCTGATAAGGGGATGTAGCATTGTGATGACAGGGGTCATGGAGCATTGTGATAACAGGGGTGAGGGAGGATTGTGATGACTAGTGATGGAACATTGTGATATCTCATGTGAGAGAGTATTTGGATGAGAAGTGCATGGAGCATTGTGATTACAAGTTTTATGGAGCATAGCGATGACAAGGTTGTGGATCATTGTGGTGAAAAGCGCATGGCACAATTTGATGACAAGGGTGATGGAGCATTGTTCTGACAAAGGCATGGAGCATTGTGATGACAAGGGTCACGGAGCATTGTGATGAAAAGTTCATGGAGCATTTTGGTTACAAAGGTCACAGAGCCTTGTGATGACGCGGGCATGGATTGTTGTGATGACAAACGTTATGAAGCATTGTGATGACTGTAGTCACGGAGCATTGTAATGACAGGGGTCA
Organism: Mesoplodon densirostris; assembly: GCF_025265405.1. Classification (NCBI taxonomy): domain Eukaryota; kingdom Metazoa; phylum Chordata; class Mammalia; order Artiodactyla; family Ziphiidae; genus Mesoplodon; species Mesoplodon densirostris. Next base: position 127,052,925 of record NC_082661.1, read on the forward strand.
TGGAGCATTGTGATGACAATGGCATGGAGCATTGTGATGCCAAGTGTCATGGAGGATTCTGATGACAAAGGTAATGGAGCATTGTGGTGACAATGGTTTGGAGCATTGTGATGACAAGGATCAGGGAGCATTGTGCTGACAAGTGCATGGAGCATTGTGATGACAAGGGCATGGATCATTGTGATGACAAGGGTCATGGAGCATTGGGCTAAAAATGTGCATGGAGTATTGTGATGACAGGGGTCATGGAGCATTGTGATGACAAGGGAATGGAGCATGTTGATGACAAGGTCTTGGAGCACTGTGATGAGATGACCATGGAGACTTGTGATGATAAGTCTAATGGAGCATTCTTATGAAAAGGGGCATGGAGCATTGTGATTACGGGGGTCTTGAAGCATTGTGATGACAAGGGCATGGAGCATTGTGAGGTGAAGGCCATGGAACATTGTGATGACATGCGTCATGGAGCTTTGTGATGACAAGGGCATGGAGCATTGTGATTACATGGGTCTTGGAGCATTGTGCTGACAAGGGTCCTGGAGCCTTGTGATGACAAGGCCGTGGAACATTGTGATGGCAGGGGTCATGGAGCTTGTTATGACAGAGGTAATGGAGCATTGTGATGAGAAGTGCATTGAGCATTGGTCTGAAATATTTCATGGATTATTGTGATGAGAGTGGGCATGGCGCATTGTGATGACAAGGGCACGGTACCCTGTGATACATGGGTAATGGAGGATTGTAATGACAAGGGCATGGAGCATTGTGATGAGAAGGGCATCGAGCATTGTGATGACAAGTGCCATGGAGCTTTGTGATGACAAGGGCATGGAGCAATGTGATGAGAGGGTTCATGGAGCATTGTGATGACAATGACATGGAGCATTGTGATGCCAAGGGTCATGGAGCTTTGTGATGACAAAGGTCATGGAGCATTTTGATGACAAGGGTGTGGTGCATTGTGATGAGAACGGCAGGGAGCATTGTGATGACCAGGTAATGCAGTATTGTAAAGAGAGGTGTCAGGGAGCATTGTGATGACATATGTAATGGCCCATTGTGATGACAATGGCATGGAGCATTGTGATGCAAACTTCCATTGAGGATTCTGATCACAAAGGTAATGGAGCATTGTGATGACAATGGCTTGGAGCATTGTGATGACAAGTGTCAGGGAGCATTGTGCTGACAAGTGCATGGAGAATTGTGAGGACAAGGGTCATGGAGCATTCTGATGACAAGCTTGTGGAGTATTTTGATGACAATGGCATGGAGCATTGGGATGAAAAGGGCATGGGGCTTTGTGATGAAAAAGGCATGTAGCCTTTTCGTGACAGGGTTCAAGGAGCATTCTGACGACAAGTGTCAGGGAGCATTGTGATGACAAGTGTATTGAGAATTGTGATGACAAAGTTCATGGAACATTGTGATGAAAAGGGCATGGATTATTGTGATGACAGGCATCATGGAGCGTTGTGAGGACAAGTGTTAAGGAACATTGTGATCACAAGGGTTTGGAGCATTGTGATGACAGAGGTCATGGATCATTTTGATTTCAAGGAGCATGGAGCATTGTGATGACAAGGGCATGAAGCAATGTGATCCCAAAGTTCATGGAGGATTGTGATGACAATGGAAATGGAGTATTGTGATGACAAGTGCATAGAGCATTGTAATGACAAGGTCATGTAGCATTTTGCTGACAAAGGCATGGAGCATTGTGATGACAGGTGTCATGGAGCACTGTGATGACAAGCGTCATGGTGCATTGTGAATACATGGGTCATGGAACATTGGGATAACATGGGCATGGATCATTGTGATGACAAGGGTCATGGAGCATTGGGCTGAAAATGTTCATGGAGTATTGTGATGACAGGGGTCATGGAGCATTGTGATTACAGGGGTCTTGGAGCACTGTGAGGACAAGAGTCCCGGATCATTGTGTTGTCAGGTGTCATGGAGTGTTGTGATGACAGTGGTCATGGAGCATTGTGATGATATTGGTCATGGAGCATTGTGATGAGAAGGTCATAGAGAATTGGGCTGAAAATATTCATGGAGTATTGTGGTGACAGGGGTCATGGAGCATTGTGATGACAAGGGAATGGAGCATGGTGATGACAAGGTCTTGGAGCATTGTGAGGAGATGACCATGGAGACTTGTGATGACAAATCTAATGGAGCATTCTGATGAAAAAGGGAATGGAACATTGTGATTACTGGAGTCTTCGAGCATTGTGATGACAAGGGCATGGAGCATTGTGAGGAGAAGACCATGGAACATTCTGATGACATGCGTCATGTAGCTTTGTGATGACAAGGGCATGGAGCATTGTGATTACATGGATCTTGGAGCATTGTGATGACAAGGGTCATGGAGCCTTGTTATGACAAGGCCGTGGAATATTATGATGGCAGGTGTCATGGAGCATTGTTACGACAGAGGTAACGGAGCATTGTGATGAGAAGGGCATTGAGCATTGATCTGAAATGTTTCATGGATTACTGTGATGAGAGTGGGCATGGCGGTTTGTCATGACAAGGGCACGGTACACTGTGATACATGGGTCATGGAGGATTGTAATGACAAGGTCATGGAGCATTGTGATGAGAATGGCATCGAGCATTGTGATGACAAGTGTCATGGAGCTTTGTGATGACAAGGACATGGAGCAATGTGATGAGAGGGTTCATGGAGCATTGTGATGACAATGACATGGAGCATTGTGATGCCAAGGGTCATGGAGCTTTGTGATGACAAAGGTCATGGAGCATTTTGATGACAAGTGTGTGGTGCATTGTGATGAGAAGGGCAGGGAGCATTTTGATGACAGGGTCATGCAGCAATTTGATGAAAAGTGTAATGGAACATTTTGATGCCAGGGGTTATAGTACATTGTGATGCCAGGGGTCATGGAGCTTTGGGATGAAAAGGGTCATGGAGCATTTTGATGACAGGGGTTATGGAACATTGTGATGTCAGGGGTCATGGAACATTGTGCTGATAAGGGGATGTAGCATTGTGATGACAGGGGTCAGGGAACATTGTGATAACAGGGGTGAGGGAGGATTGTGATGACTAGTGATGGAACATTGTGATATCTCATGTGAGAGAGTATTTGGATGAGAAGTGCATGGAGCATTGTGATTACAAGGTTTATGGAGCATAGCGATGAAAAGGTTGTGGATCATTGTGGTGAAAAGCGCATGGCACAATTTGATGACAAGGGTCATGGAGCATTGTTCTGACAAAGGCATGGAGCATTGTGATGACAAGGGTCACGGAGCATTGTGATGAAAAGTTCATGGAGCATTGTGGTTACAAAGGTCACAGAGCCTTGTGATGATGCGGGCATGGATTGTTGTGATGACAAACGTTATGAAGCATTGTGATGACTGTAGTCACGGAGCATTGTGATGACAGGGGTCATGGAGCATTGTGATGACAATGGCATGGAGCATTGTGATGCCAAGTGTCATGGAGGATTCTGATGACAAAGGTAATGGAGCATTGTGGTGACAATGGTTTGGAGCATTGTGATGACAAGGATCAGGGAGCATTGTGCTGACAAGTGCATGGAGCATTGTGATGACAAGGGCATGGATCATTGTGATGACAAGGTTCATGGAGCATTGGGCTAAAAATGTGCATGGAGTATTGTGATGACAGGGGTCATGGAGCATTGTGATGACAAGGGAATGGAGCATGTTGATGACAAGGTCTTGGAGCATTGTGATGAGATGACCATGTAGACTTGTGATGACAAGTCTAATGGAGCATTCTTATGAAAAGGGGCATGGAGCATTGTGATTACGGGGGTCTTGAAGCATTGTGATGACAAGGGCATGGAGCATTGTGAGGTGAAGGCCATGGAACATTGTGATGACATGCGTCATGGAGCTTTGTGATGACAAGGGCATGGAGCATTGTGATTACATGGGTCTTGGAGCATTGTGCTGACAAGGGTGCTGGAGCCTTGTGATGACAAGGCCGTGGAACATTGTGATGGCAGGGGTCATGGAGCTTGTTATGACAGAGGTAATGGAGCATTGTGATGAGAAGTGCATTGAGCATTGGTCTGAAATATTTCATGGATTATTGTGATGAGAGTGGGCATGGCGCATTGTGATGACAAGGGCACGGTACACTGTGATACATGGGTCATGGAGGATTGTAATGACAAGGGCATGGAGCATTGTGATGAGAAGGGCATCGAGCATTGTGATGACAAGTGCCATGGAGCTTTGTGATGACAAGGGCATGGAGCAATGTGATGAGAGTGTTCATGGAGCATTGTGATGACAATGACATGGAGAATTGTGATGCCAAGGGTCATGGAGCTTTGTGATGACAAAGGTCATGCAGTATTGTGAAGATAGGTGTCAGGGAGCATTGTGATGACATATGTAATGGCCCATTGTGATGACAATGTCATGGAGCATTGTGATGCCAAGTGTCATGGAGGATTCTGATGACAAAGGTAATGGAACATTGTGAATGACAATGGCTTGGAGCATTGTGATGACAAGGGTCAGGGAGCATTGTTCTGACAAGTGCATGGAGCATTGTGATGACAAGGGTCATGGAGCTTTCTGATGACAAGCTTGTGGAATATTTTGATGACAATGGCATGGAGCATTGGGATGAAAACGGCATGGGGCTTTGTGATGAAAAAGGCGTGTAGCCTTTTGGTGACAGGTTTCAAGGAGCATGCTGACGACAAGTGTCAGGGAGCATTGTGATGACAAGTGTATTGAGAATTGTGATGACAAAGGTCATGGAACATTGTGATGAAAAGGGCATGGAGTATTGTGATGACAGGCATCATGGAGCGTTGTGAGGACAAGTGTTATGGAACATTGTGATCACAAGGGTTTGGAGCATTGTGATGACAGAGGTCATGGATCATTTTGATTTCAAGGAGCATGGAGCATTGTGATGACAAGGGCATGAAGCAATGTGATCCCAAGGTTCATGGGAAATTGTGATGACAACAGTAATGGAGTATTGTGATGACAAGCGCCTAGCGCATTGTAATGACAAGGCCATGTAGCATTTTGCTGACAAAGGAATGGAGCATTGTGATGACAGGTGTCATGGAGCACTGTGGAGACAAGCGTCACAGAGCCTTGTGAAAACAAGTGTCATGGAACATTGGAATGACAAGGGCATGGATCATTTTGATGACAATGGTCATGGAGCATTGGGCTGAAAATGTTCATGGAGTATTGTGATGACAGGGGTCATGGAGGATTGTGATTACAGGGGTCTTGGAGCATTGTGATGACAAGAGTCCCGGATCATTGTGTTGTCAGGTGTCATGGAGTGTTGTGATGACAGTGGTCATGGAGCATTGTGATGATATTGGTCATGGAGCATTGTGATGAGAAGGTCATAGAGAATTGGGCTGAAAATGTTCATGGAGTATTGTGATGACAGGGGTCATGGAGCATTGTGATGACAAGGGAATGGAGCATGGTGATGACAAGGTCTTGGAGCATTGTGAGGAGATGACCATGGAGACTTGTGATGACAAATCTAATGGAGCATTCTGATGAAAAAGGGAATGAAACATTGTGATTACTGGAGTCTTCGAGCATTGTGATGAGAAGGGCATGGAGCATTGTGAGGAGAAGACCATGGAACATTCTGATGACATGCGTCATGGAGCTTTGTGATGACAAGGGCATGGAGCATTGTGATTACATGGATCTTGGAGCATTGTGATGACAAGGGTCATGGAGCCTTGTGATGAGAAGGCCGTGGAATATTATGATGGCAGGTGTCATGGAGCATTGTTACGACAGAGGTAACGGAGCATTGTGATGAGAAGGGCATTGAGCATTGATCTGAAATGTTTCATGGATTACTGTGATGAGAGGGGGCATGGTGGTTTGTCATGACAAGGGCACGGTACACTGTGATACATGGGTCATGGAGGATTGTAATGACAAGGTCATGGAGCATTGTGATGAGAATGGCATCGAGCATTGTGATGACAAGTGTCATGGAGCTTTGTGATGACAAGGACATGGAGCAGTGTGATGAGAGGGTTCATGGAGCATTGTGATGACAATGACATGGAGCATTGTGATGCCAAGGGTCATGGAGCTTTGTGATGACAAATGTCATGGAGCATTTTGATGACAAGGGTGTGGTGCATTGTGATGAGAACGGCAGGGAGCATTGTGATGACCAGGTAATGCAGTATTGTAAAGAGAGGTGTCAGAGAGCATTGTGATGACATATGTAATGGCCCATTGTGATGACAATGGCATGGAGCATTGTGATGCAAACTTCCATTGAGGATTCTGATCACAAAGGTAATGGAGCATTGTGATGACAATGGCTTGGAGCATTGTGATGACAAGTGTCAGGGAGCATTGTGCTGACAAGTGCATGGAGAATTGTGATGACAAGGGTCATGGAGCATTCTGATGACAAGCTTGTGGAGTATTTTGATGACAATGGCATGGAGCATTTGGATGAAAAGGGCATGGGGCTTTGTGATGAAAAAGGCATGGAGCCTTTTCGTGACAGGGTTCAAGGAGCATTCTGATGACAACTGTCAGGTAGCATTGTGATGACAAGTGTATTGAGAATTGTGATGACAAAGTTCATGGAGCATTGTGATGAAAAGGGCATGGATTATTGTGATGACAGGCATCATGGAGCGTTGTGAGGACAAGTGTTATGGAACATTGTGATCACAACGGTTTGGAGCATTGTGATGACAGAGGTCATGGATCATTTTGATTTCAAGGAGCATGGAGCATTGTGATGACAAGGGCATGAAGCAATGTGATCCCAAAGTTCATGGAGGATTGTGATGACAATGGAAATGGAGTATTGTGATGACAAGTGCATAGAGCATTGTAATGACAAGGTCATGTAGCATTTTGCTGACAAAGGCATGGAGCATTGTGATGACAGGTGTCATGGAGCACTGTGATGACAAGCGTCATGGTGCATTGTGAATACATGGGTCATGGAACATTGGGATAACATGGGCATGGATCATTGTGATGACAAGGGTCATGGAGTATTGGGCTGAAAATGTTCATGGAGTATTGTGATGACAGGGGTCATGGAGCATTGTGATTACAGGGGTCTTGGAGCATTGTGATGACAAGAGTCCCGGATCATTGTGTTGTCAGGTGTCATGGAGTGTTGTGATGACAGTGGTCATGGAGCATTGTGATGATATTGGTCATGGAGCCATTGTGATGAGAAGGTCATAGAGAATTGGGCTGAAAATATTCATGGAGTATTGTGGTGACAGGGGTCATGGAGCATTGTGATGACAAGGGAATGGAGCATGGTGATTACAAGGTCTTGGAGCATTGTGAGGAGATGACCATGGAGACTTGTGATGACAAATCTAATGGAGCATTCTGATGAAAAAGGGAATGGAACATTGTGATTACTGGAGTCTTCGAGCATTGTGATGACAAGGGCATGGAGCATTGTGAGGAGAAGACCATGGAACATTCTGATGACATGCGTCATGGAGCTTTGTGATGACAAGGGCATGGAGCATTGTGATTACATGGATCTTGGAGCATTGTGATGACAAGGGTCATGGAGCCTTGTGATGACAAGGCCGTGGAATATTATGATGGCAGGTGTCATGGAGCATTGTTACGACAGAGGTAACGGAGCATTGTGATGAGAAGGGCATTGAGCATTGATCTGAAATGTTTCATGGATTACTGTGATGAGAGTGGGCATGGCGGTTTGTCATGACAAGGGCACGGTACACTGTGATACATTGGTCATGGAGGATTGTAATGACAAGTTTATGGAGCATTGTGATGAGAATGGCATTGAGCAATGTGATGAGAGTGTTCATGGAGCATTGTGATGACAATGACATGGAGCATTGTGATGCCAAGGGTCATGGATCTTTGTGATGACAAAGGTCATGGAGCATTGTGATGGCAAGGGCGTTGTGCATTGTGTTGAGAAGGGCAGGGAGCATTCTGATGACAGGGTCATGGAGCAATTTGATGAAAAGTGTCATGGAACATTTTGATGACAGGTGTTATGGAACATTGTGAAATCAGGGGTCATCGAACATTGTGATGATAAGTGCATGTAGCATTGTGATGACAGGAGTCATGGAACATTGTGATGACAGGGGTGAGGGAGTATTGTGACAAATAGTGATGTAGCATTGTAATATCAGTGGTGAGAGAGCATTTTGATGAGAAGTGCATGGAGCATTGTGATGACAAATTTTATGGAGCATTGTGATGACAATGTTGTGGAGCACTGTGATGACAAGCGCATGGTGCATTGTGATGACATGTGTCATGGAGCATTGTGCTGACAAGCGCATGGAGCATTGTGGTGACAAGCGTCATGGAGCACTGTGCTGAGTAAGGCATAGAGCATTGTGATGACAAGGGTCAAAGAGCATTGTGATGAAAAGTTCATGGAGCATTGTGGTTAAAAACGTCACAGAGACTGTTGATGACAAGGGCATGGACCATTGGGATGACAAAGGTCATGAAGCATCGTGATGACTGGAGTCACGGAGCATTGTGATGACAGGGGTCATTGAGCATTGTGATAACAAGGGCATGGAGCATTAGACTAATAACTTTCATGGAGTATTGCGATGACAGTTGGAATAGCACACTGTGATGACAAGGGCATGGAGCATTGTGATGACCAGGTCATGAACATTGTGATGACTGGAGTCACGGAACATTGTGATGACAGGTGTCATTGAGCATTGTGATGACAAGGGCATGGAACATTGGACTAATAACTTTCATGGAGTATTGCGATGACAGTTGGAATAGCACACTGTGATGACAGGGGCATGGAGCATTGTGATGACAGGTCATGTCGTATTGTGAAGACAGGTGTCAGGGAGCATTGTGATCACATATGTAATGGCCCATTGTGATGAGGATGGCATGGAGCATTGTGATGCCAAGTGTCAGGGAGGATTCTGATGACAAAGGTAATGGAGCATTGTGATGACAATGGCTTGGAGCATTGTGATGACAAGGGTCAGGGAGCATTGTGCTGACAAGTGCATGGAGAATTGTGATGACAAGGGTCATGGAGCATTCTGATGACAAGCTTGTGGAGTATTTTGATGAAAATGGCATGGAGCATTGTGATGAAAATGGCATGGGGCATTGTGATGAAAAAGGCATGGAGCCTTTTCGTGACAGGTTTCAAGGAGCATTCTGATGACAAGTGTCAGTGAGCATTGTGATGACAAGTATATTGAGAATTGTGGTGACAAAGGTCATGGAGCATTGTGATGAAAAGGGCATGGAGTATTGTGATGACAGGCATCATGGAGCGTTGTGATGACAAGTGTTATGGAACATTGTGATCACAAGGGTTTGGAGCATTGTGATGACAGAGGTCATGGATCATTTTGATTTCAAGGAGCATGGAGCTTTGTGATGACAAGGGCATGGAGCATTATGATGAGAGGGTTCATGGAGCATTGTGATGACAATGACATGGAGCATTGTGATGCCAACGGTCTTGGAGCTTTGTGATGATAAGTCACGGAGCATTTTGATGAGAAGGGCAGGGAGCATTTCGATGACCGGGTCATGCAGCAATTTGATATAAAGTGTAATGGAACATTTAGATGGCAGGGGTTATAGAATTTTTTGATGGCAGGGGTCTTGGAGCTTTGGGATGGAAAGGGTCATGAAGCATTTTGATGACAGGGCTTATGGAACATTGTGATGGCAGGGGTCATAGAACATTGTGATGATAAGTGGAGGTAGCATTGTGATGACAGGGTCATGGATCATTGTGATTCCAGGGGTGAGGGAGTATTGTGATGACTAGAGATGGATCATTGTGATATCTCTGGTGAGAGAGCATTTTGATGAGAAGTGCATGGACCATTGTGATTACAAGGTTTATGGAGCATTGCAATGACAAGGTTGTGGACAGTTGTGATGAAATGCATGTGGCATACTGTGATGACAATGGTCATGGAGCATTGTTCTGACAAAGACATGGAGCATTGTGATGACAAGGGTCACAGAGAATTGTGATGAAAAGTTCATGGAGCATTGTGGTTACAAAGGTCACAGAGCCTTGTGATGACGCGGGCATGGACCATTGTGATGACAAACGTTATGAAGCATTGTGATGACTGGAGTCACAGAGCATTGTGATGACAGGTGTCATGTAGCACTGTGATGACAAGGGCATGGTGCATTGTGATGACAGGGGCATGGTGCATTGGTCTGACAAGTTTCATAGATTATTGTGATGAGAGTGGGCATTGTGCATTGTGATGACAAGGGCTTGGAGCATTGTGATGATAAGGTCATGGAGTATTGTGAAGACAGGTGTCAGGGAGCATTGTGATGACATATGTCATGGTCCATTGCGATAACAATGGCATGGAGCATTGTGATGCCAAATGTAATGGAGGATTGTGATGACAAATATAATGGAGCATTGTGATGATTATGGCTTGGAGCATTATGATGACAAGGGCCATTGAAAATTTTCATGACAAGGTCATGAAGCATTATGAAGACAAGGTCCTGGAGCATTGTGATGACAAAACCATGGAGCCTTTTGATGACAAGTCTCATGGAGCATACTGAAGAAAAGGGGCATGGAGCATTGTGATGACGGGGTCTTGGAACATTGTGATGACAAGGGCATGGAGCATGGTGAGGAGAAGACCAAGGAGCATTCTGATGGCATGCATCATTGAGCTTTGTGATGACAAGGGCATGGAGCATCGTGATTACATTGGTCTTGGAGCACTGTGATGAAAAGTGCATGGATCATTGTGATGAAAATGGCATGGAGCCTTGTCATGACAGAGTTCAAGGAGCATACAGACAACAAGTGTCAGGGAGTATTTTGATGACAAATGTATTGAGCATTGTGATGACGAAGGTCATGGAGCATTGTGATGAGAAGACCATGGATAATTGTGATGAAGAGCATCATGGGGCTTTGTGATGACAAGTGTTCTGGAATATTGTGATCACAAGGGTTTGGAGCATTTTTATGACTGAGGTCATGGAGCATTTTTATTTCTTTGTGATGACAATAGCATGAAGCATTATGATGATGGGCATGGTGCATTGTGATGACAGGGTTCATGGATCATTGAGATGAAAAGGGGCATAGAGCATTTTGATGAGAAGGGTCATGGAGCCTTGTGATGACAAAGCCATGGAACATCGTGATGGCAGGGGTTATGGAGCATTGTTATGACAGGGGTAATGTAGCAATGTGATGTCAAGGGCATGGAGCATTGTGATGAGAAGGCCATGGAGCATTCTGATGACATGTGTCATGGAGCTATGTGAAGAAAAGGGCATGGAGCAATGTGATCAGAGTGTTCATGGAGCATTGTTATGACAATGACATGGAGCACTGTGATGCAAAGGGTCATGGATCGTTGTGAAGACAAAGGTCATGGAGCATTTTGATGGCAAGGGCGTTGTTCATTGTGATGAGAAGGGCATGGAGCATTGTGATGATAGGTTCATGGAGCAATTTGATGAAAAGTGTCATGGAACATTATGATGACAGGTGTTATGGAACATTGTGATGTCAGGGGTCATCGAACATTGTGATGATAAGTGCATGTAGCATTGTGATGACAGGAGTCATGGAACATTGTGATGACAGGGGTGAGGGAGTACTGTGACAAATAGTGATGTAGCATTGTGATATAAGTGGTGAGAGAGCATTTTGATGAGAAGTGCATGGAGCATTGTGATGAAAAATTTTATGGAGCATTGTGATGACAATGTTGTGGAGCACTGTGATGACAAGCACATGGTGCATTGTGATGACATGTGTCATGGAGCATTGTGCTGACAAGCGCATGGAGCATTGTGATGACAAGGGTCATGGAGCATTGTGCTGAGAAAGGCATAGAGCATTGTGATGACAAGGGTCAAAGAGCATTGTGATGAAAAGTTCATGGAGCATTGTGGTTAAAAAGGTCACAGAGACTGTTGATGACGAGGGCATGGACCATTGTGATGACAAAGGTCATGAAGCATTGTGATGACTGGAGTCACGGAGCATTGTGATGATAGGGGTCATGGAGAATTGTGATAACAAGGGCATGGAGCATTGTTATGACAAGGGCATGGAACAATGGTCTAATAACTTTCATGGAGTATTGCGATGAGAGTTGGAATGGCACACTGTGATGACAAGGGCATGGAGCATTGTGATGACATGTGTCATGGAGCACTGTGATGACAAGCGTCAAGGAGCATTGTGAATACAGGTGTCATGGAGCATTGGGATGACAAGGGCATTGATCATTGTGATGACAAGTGTCATGGAGCACTGTGCTGAAAATGTTCATGGAGAGTTGTGATGACAGGTGTCATGTAGCATTGTGACGACAAGTTAATGGAGCATTGTGATGACAAGAGTCCTGGATCATTGTGTGGTCAGGTGTCATGGATTGTTGTGATGACAGTGGTCATGGAGCATTGTGATGATATTGGCAATGGAGCATTTTGATGAGAAGGTCGTGGAGCATTGGGCTGAAAATGTTCATGGATTATTGTGATGACAGGGGTCATGGAGCATTGTGATGACAAGGGAATGGATCATGGTGATGTCAAGGTCCTGGAACATTGTGATGAGAAGACCATGGAGACTTGTGATGGCAAGTCTCATGGAGCATTCTGATGAAAAGGGGCATGGAGCATTGTGATTACAGGGGTCTTGGAGCATTGTTATGACTAGGGCATAGAGCATTGTGATGAGAAGGCCATGGAGCATTCTGATGACATGCGTCATGGAGTTTTGTGATGACAAGGGCATGGAGCATTGTGATTAAAGGGACCTTGGAGCATTGTGATGAAATGGTCATGGATCATTGTGATGAAAAATGCATGGAAATTGTCATGACAGGGTTCAAGGAGCATACTGACGACAAGGGTCAGGGAGCATTGTGATGACAAGTGTATTGAGCATTATGATGACAAAGATCATGGAGCATTGTGATGAGAAGACCATGGATAATTGTGATGATGAGCGTCATGGGGTGTTGTGATGATACGTGTTATTCAGCATTGTGATCACAAGGGTTTGGAGCATTATGATGACAGAGGTCATGCAGAATATTGATTTCATTCTGATGACAATAGCCTGAAGCATTATGATGATGGGCATGGTGCATTGTGATGACAGGGTTCATGGAGCATTGAGATGAAAAGGGGCATGGAGCATTGTGATGACAAGGGTCTTGGAGCATTGTGATGACAAGGGCATGGAGCATTGTGATGAGAAGGCCATGGAACTTTATGATGACATGCGTCATGGAGCTTTGTGATGACAAGGGCATGGAGCATTGTGATATCAGGTGTCTTGAGCATTGTGATGAGAATTATCATGGAACCTTGTGATGACTAGGCCGTGGATCATTGTGATAGCAGGTGTCATGGTGCATTGTTATGACAGGGGTAATGGAGCATTGTGATGAGAAGGGTATGGAACTTTGGTCTGAAATGTTTCATGGATTATTGTGATGAGAGTGGGCATGGAGCATTGTGATGACAAGGGCACGGAACACTGTGATACATGTGTCATGCAGGACTGTAATGACAAGGGCATGGAGCATTGTGATGAGAAGGGCATCGAGCATTGTGATGACAAGTGTCATGGAGCTGTGTGATGACAAGGGCATGGAGCAATGTGATGAGATGGTTCATGGAGCATTGTGATGACAATGACATGGAGCATTGTGATGCCAAGGGTCTTGGAGCTTTGTCATGACAAGTCATGGAGCATTTTGATGCGAAGGGCAGGGAGCATTTTGATGACCGGGTAATGCAGCAATTTGATAAAAAGTGTAATGGAACATTTTGATAGCAGGGGTTATAGAACATTGTGATGGCAGGGCTCTTGGAGCTTTGGGATGGAAAGGGTCATGGAGCATTTTGATGACAGGGCTTATGGAACATTGTGCTGGCAGGGGTCATGGAACATTGTGATGATAAGGGGATGTAGCATTGTGATGACAGGGTCATGGAACATTGTGATTACAAGGATGAGGGTGTATTGTGATGACTAGTGAGGGAACATTGTGACATCTCTGGTGAGTGAGCATTTTGATGAGAAGTGCATGGACCATTGTTATTACAAGGTTTATGGAGCATTGCAATGACAAGGTTTGGAACGTTGTGATGAAATGTGTGTGGCACATTGTGATGACAATGGTCATGGAGCATTGTTCTGACAAATACATGGAGCATTGTGATGACAAGTTTCTCAGAGAATTGTGATGAAAAGTTCATGGAGCATTGTGGTTACAAAGGTCACAGAGCCTTGTGATGATGCGGGCATGGACCATTGTGATGACAAACGTTATGAAGCATTGTGGTGACTGGAGTCACGGAGCATTGTGATGACAGGGGTCATGGAGCATTGTGATGACAAGGTCATGGAGCATTGTAATGACAGTGGCATGGAGCATTGGTCTGACAATTTCATAGATTATTGTGATGAGAGTGGGCATGGTGCATTGTGATGACAAGGGCATGGAGCATTGTGATGATAAGGTCATGGAGTATTGTGAAGACAGGTGTCAGGGAGCATTGTGATGACTTATGTCATGGTCCATGGCGATGACAATGGCATGGAGCTTTGTGATACCAAATGTAATGGAGGATTGTGATGACAAATATAATGGAGCATTGTGATGATTAGGGTTTGGAGCATTATGATGACAAGGGCCATTGAAAATTTTGATGACAAGGTCGTGAAGCATTGTGATGACAAGGTCCTGGAGCATTGTGATGAAAAAACCATGGAGCCTTGTGATGACAAGTCTCATGGAGCATACTGATTAAAAGGGGAATGGAGCATTGTGATTACAGGGGTCTTGGAACATTGTGAAGACAAGGGCAGGGAGCATTGTGAGGAGAAGACCAAGGAGCATTCTGATGGCATGCGTCATTGAGCTTTGTGATGACAATGCATGGACCATTGTGATTACATGGGACTAGGATAATTGTGATGAAAAGGGCATGGATCATTGTGATGAAAAAGGCATGGAGCCTTGTCATGACAGGGTTCAAGGAGCATACAGACAACAAGTGTCAGGGAGCATGTTGATGACAAGTGTATTGAGCATTGTGATGACAAAAGTCATGGAGAATTGTGATGAGAAGACCATGGATAATTGTGATGACGAGCATCCTGGGGCATTGTGATGACAAGTGTTATGGAATATTGTGATCACAAGGGTTTGGAGCATTGTTATGACAGAGGTCATGGAACATTTTGATTTCGTTGTTATGACAATAGCATGAAGCATTATGATGATGGGCATAGTGCATTGTGATGACAGGGTTCATGGATCATTGAGATGAAAAGGGGCATAGAGCATTGTGATTACAGTGTTCTTGGAGCATTTTGATGAGAAGGGTCAAGGAGCTTTGTGATGACAAGGCCATGGAACATCGTGATGGCAGGGGTCATGGAGCATTGTTATGACAGGGGTAATGGAGCATTGTGATGGCAAGGGCTTGGAGCATTGTGTTGAGATGGCCATGGAGCATTCTGATGACATGTGTCATGGAGCCATGTGAAGACAAGGGCATGGAGCAATGTGATGAGAGCTTTCAAGGAGCATTGTGATGACAATGACATGGAGCATTGTGATGCCAAGGGTCATGGATCTTTGTGATGACCAAGGTCATGGAGCATTGTGATGGCAAGGGCGTTGTGCATTGTGATGAGAAGGGCAGGGAGCATTCTGATGACAGGGTCATGGAGCAATTTGATGAAAAGCGTCATGGAACATTTTGATGACAGGTGTTATGGAACATTGTGATTTCAGGGATCATCGAACATTGTGATGATAAGTGCATGTAGCACTGTGATGACAGGAGTCATGGAACATTGTGATGACAGGTGTGAGGGAGTATTTTGACAAATAGTGATGTAGCATTGTGATATCAGTGGTGAGAAAGCATTTTGATGCGAAGTGCATGGAGCATTGTGATGACAAATTTTATGGAGCATTGTGATGACAATGTTGTGGAGCACTGTGATGACAAGCGCATGGTGCATTGTGATGACATGTGTCATGGAGCATTGTGCTGACAAGCGTATGGAGCATTGTGATGACAAGGGTCATGGAGCATTGTGCTGAGAAAGGCATAGAGCATTGTGATGACAAGGGTCAAAGAGCATTGTGATGAAAAGTTCATGGAGCATTGTGGTTAAAAAGGTCACAGAGACTGTTGATGACGAGGGCATGGACCATTGTGATGACAAAGGTCATGAAGCATTGTGATGACTGGAGTCACGGAGCATTGTGATGATAGGGGTCATGGAGCATTGTGATAAAAAGAGCATGGAGCATTGTGATGACAAGGGCATGGAACATTGGTCTAATAACTTTCATGGAGTATTGCGATGAGAGTTGGAATGGCACACTGTGATGACAAGGGCATGGAGCATTGTGATGACCAGGTCATGCCGTATTGTGAAGACAGGTGTCAGGGAGCATTGTGATCACATATGTAATGGCCCATTGTGATGAGGATGGCATGGAGCATTGTGATGCCAACTGTCAGGGAGGATTCTGATGACAAAGGTAATGGAGCATTGTGATGACAATGGCTTGCAGCATTATGATGACAAGGGTCAGGGAGCATTGTGCTGACAAGTGCATGGAGAATTGTGATGACAAGGGTCATGGAGCATTCTGATGACAAGCTTGTGGAGTATTTTGATGACAATGGCATGGAGCATTGTGATGAAAATGGCATGGGGCATTGTGATGAAAAAGGCTTGGAGCCATTTCGTGACAGGGTTCAAGGAGCATTCTGATGACAAGGGTCATGGAGCATTGTGCTGAGAAAGGCATAGAGCATTGTGATGACAAGTGTATTGAGAATTGTGATGACAAAGGTCATGGAGCTTTGTAATGAAAAGGGCATGGAGTATTGTGATGACAGGCATCATGGAGCGTTGTGAGGACAAGTGTTATGGAACATTGTGATCACAAGGGTTTGGAGCATTGTGATGACAGAGGTCATGGATCATTTTGATTTCAAGGAGCATGGAGCATTGTGATGACAAGGGCATGAAGCAATGTGATCCCAAAGTTCATGGAGTATTGTGATGACAATGGAAATGGAGTATTTTGATGACAAGTGCATAGAGCATTGTAATGACAATGTCATGTAGCATTTTGCTGACAAAGGCATGGAGCATTGTGATGACAGGTGTCATGGAGCACTTTGATGACAAGCGTCAAGGAGCATTGTGAATACAGGGGTCATGGAGCATTGGGATGACAAGGGCATGGATCATCGTAATGACAAGGGTCATGGAGCACTGGGCTGAAAATGTTCATGGAGAGTTGTGATGACAGGTGTCATGTAGCATTGTGACGACAAGGGAATGCAGCATTGTGATGACAAGAGTCCTGGATCATTGTGTTGTCAGGTGTCATGGAGTGTTGTGATGACAGTGGTCATGGAGCATTGTGATGATATTGGCAATGGAGCATTGTGATGACAAGGGAATGGATCATGGTGATGTCAAGGTCCTGGAACATTGTGATGAGAAGACCATGGAGACATGTGATGGCAAGTCTCATGGAGCATTCTGATGAAAAGGGGCATGGAGCATTGTGATTACAGGGGTCTTGGAGCATTGTTATGACTAGGGCATAGAGCATTGTGATGAGAAGGCCATGGAGCATTCTGATGACATGCGTCATGGAGTTTTGTGATGACAAGGACATGGATCATTGTGATTACAGGGACCTTGGAGCATTGTGATGAAATGGTCATGGATCGTTGTGATGAAAAATGCATGGAAACTTGTCATGACATGGTTCAAGGAGCATACTGATGACAAGGGTCAGGGAGCATTGTGATGACAAGTCTATTGAGCATTGTGATGACAAATGTCATGGAGCTTTGTGATGACAAGGGCATGGAGCAATGTGATGAGAGGGTACATGGAGCATTGTGATGACAATGACATGGAGCATTGTGATGCCAAGGGTCTTGGAGCTTTGTGATGACAAGTCATGGAGCATTTTGATGAGAAGGGCAGGGAGCATTTTGATGACCGGGTCCTGCAGCAATTTGTTAAAAAGTGTAATGGAACATTTAGATGGCAGGGGTTATAGAACATTGTGATGGCAGGGGTCTTGGAGCTTTGGGATGGAAAGGGTCATGGAGCATTTTGATGACAGGGCTTATGGAACATTGTGATGGCAGGGGTCATGGAACATTGTGATGATAAGTGGATGTAGCATTGTGATGACAGGGTCATGGATCATTGTGATTCCAGGGGTGAGGGAGTATTGTGATGACTAGTGATGGAACATTGTGATATCTCTGGTGAGAGAGCATTTTGATGAGAAGTGCATGGACCAATGTGATTACAAGGTTTATGGAGCATTGCAATGACAATGTTTGGAACGTTGTGATGAAATGTGTGTGGCACATTGTGATGACAATGGTCATGGAGCATTGTTCTGACAAAGACATGGAGCATTGTGATGACAGTGGCATGGAGCATTGGTCTGACAATTTCATAGATTATTGTGATGAGAGTGGGCATGGTGCATTGTGATGACAAGGGCATGGAGCATTGTGATGATAAGGTCATGGAGTATTGTGAAGACAGGTGTCAGGGAGCATTGTGATGACTTATGTCATGGTCCATGGCGATGACAATGGCATGGAGCTTTGTGATACCAAATGTAATGGAGGATTGTGATGACAAATATAATGGAGCATTGTGATGATTAGGGTTTGGAGCATTATGATGACAAGGGCCATTGAAAATTTTGATGACAAGGTCGTGAAGCATTGTGATGACAAGGTCCTGGAGCATTGTGATGAAAAAACAATGGAGCCTTGTGATGACAAGTCTCATGGAGCATACTGATTAAAAGGGGAATGGAGCATTGTGATTACAGGGGTCTTGGAACATTGTGAAGACAAGGGCAGGGAGCATTGTGACGAGAAGACCAAGGAGCATTCTGATGGCATGCGTCATTGAGCTTTGTGATGACAATGGCATGGACCATTGTGATTACATGGGACTTGGATAATTGTGATTGAAAGGGCATGGATCATTGTGATGAAAAAGGCATGGAGCCTTGTCATGACAGGGTTCAAGGAGCATACAGACAACAAGTGTCAGGGAGCATGTTGATGACAAGTGTATTGAGCATTGTGATGACAAAAGTCATGGAGAATTGTGATGAGAAGACCATGGATAATTGTGATGACGAGCATCCTGGGGCATTGTGATGACAAGTGTTATGGAATATTGTGATCACAAGGGTTTGGAGCATTGTTATGACAGAGGTCATGGAACATTTTGATTTCGTTGTTATGACAATAGCATGAAGCATTATGATGATGGGCATAGTGCATTGTGATGACAGGGTTCATGGATCATTGAGATGAAAAGGGGCATAGAGCATTGTGATTACAGTGTTCTTGGAGCATTGTGATGAGAAGGGTCAAGGAGCTTTGTGATGACAAGGCCATGGAACATCGTGATGGCAGGGGTCATGGAGCATTGTTATGACAGGGGTAATGGAGCATTGTGATGGCAAGGGCTTGGAGCATTGTGTTGAGATGGCCATGGAGCATTCTGATGACATGTGTCATGGAGCTATGTGAAGACAAGGGCATGGAGCAATGTGATGAGAGCTTTCAAGGAGCATTGTGATGACAATGACATGGAGCATTGTGATGCCAAGGGTCATGGATCTTTGTGATGACCAAGGTCATGGAGCATTGTGATGGCAAGGGCGTTGTGCATTGTGATGAGAAGGGCAGGGAGCATTCTGATGACAGGGTCATGGAGCAATTTGATGAAAAGCGTCATGGAACATTTTGATGACAGGTGTTATGGAACATTGTGATTTCAGGGATCATCGAACATTGTGATGATAAGTGCATGTAGCACTGTGATGACAGGAGTCATGGAACATTGTGATGACAGGTGTGAGGGAGTATTTTGACAAATAGTGATGTAGCATTGTGATATCAGTGGTGAGAAAGCATTTTGATGCGAAGTGCATGGAGCATTGTGATGACAAATTTTATGGAGCATTGTGATGACAATGTTGTGGAGCACTGTGATGACAAGCGCATGGTGCATTGTGATGACATGTGTCATGGAGCATTGTGCTGACAAGCGCATGGAGCATTGTGATGACAAGGGTCATGGAGCATTGTGCTGAGAAAGGCATAGAGCATTGTGATGACAAGGGTCAAAGAGCATTGTGATGAAAAGTTCATGGAGCATTGTGGTTAAAAAGGTCACAGAGACTGTTGATGACGAGGGCATGGACCATTGTGATGACAAAGGTCATGAAGCATTGTGATGACTGGAGTCACGGAGCATTGTGATGATAGGGGTCATGGAGCATTGTGATAACAAGAGCATGGAGCATTGTGATGACAAGGGCATGGAACATTGGTCTAATAACTTTCATGGAGTATTGCGATGAGAGTTGGAATGGCACACTGTGATGACAAGGGCATGGAGCATTGTGATGACCAGGTCATGCCGTATTGTGAAGACAGGTGTCAGGGAGCATTGTGATCACATATGTAATGGCCCATTGTGATGAGGATGGCATGGAGCATTGTGATGCCAAGTGTCAGGGAGGATTCTGATGACAAAGGTAATGGAGCATTGTGATGACAATGGCTTGCAGCATTATGATGACAAGGGTCAGGGAGCATTGTGCTGACAAGTGCATGGAGAATTGTGATGACAAGGGTCATGGAGCATTCTGATGACAAGCTTGTGGAGTATTTTGATGACAATGGCATGGAGCATTGTGATGAAAATGCCATGGGGCATTGTGATGAAAAAGGCTTGGAGCCTTTTCGTGACAGGGTTCAAGGAGCATTCTGATGACAACGGTCATGGAGCATTGTGCTGAGAAAGGCATAGAGCATTGTGATGACAAGTGTATTGAGAATTGTGATGACAAAGGTCATGGAGCTTTGTAATGAAAAGGGCATGGAGTATTGTGATGACAGGCATCATGGAGCGTTGTGATGACAAGTGTTATGGAACATTGTGATCACAAGGGTTTGGAGCATTGTGATGACAGAGGTCATGGATCATTTTGATTTCAAGGAGCATGGAGCATTGTGATGACAAGGGCATGAAGCAATGTGATCCCAAAGTTCATGGAGGATTGTGATGACAATGGAAATGGAGTATTGTGATGACAAGTGCATAGAGCATTGTAATGACAAGGTCATGTAGCATTTTGCTGACAAAGGCATAGAGCATTGTGATGACAGGTGTCATGGAGCACTATGATGACAAGCGTCAAGGAGCATTGTGAATACAGGGGTCATGGAGCATTGGGATGACAAGGGCATGGATCATCGTAATGACAAGGGTCATGGAGCACTGGGCTCAAAATGTTCATGGAGAGTTGTGATGACAGGTGTCATGTAGCATTGTGACGACAAGGGAATGGAGCATTGTGATGACAAGAGTCCTGGATCATTGTGTGGTCAGGTGTCATGGAGTGTTGTGATGACAGTGGTCATGGAGCATTGTGATGATATTGGCAATGGAGCATTGTGATGAGAAGTTCGTGGAGCATTGGGCTGAAAATGTTCATGGATTATTGTGATGACAGGGGTCATGGAGCATTGTGATGACAAGGGAATGGATCATGGTGATGTCAAGGTCCTGGAACATTGTGATGAGAAGACCATGGAGACATGTGATGGCAAGTCTCATGGAGCATTCTGATGAAAAGGGGCATGGAGCATTGTGATTACAGGGGTCTTGGAGCATTGTTATGACTAGGGCATAGAGCATTGTGATGAGAAGGCCATGGAGCATTCTGATGACATGCGTCATGGAGTTTTGTGATGACAAGGACATGGATCATTGTGATTACAGGGACCTTGGAGCATTGTGATGAAATGGTCATGGATCGTTGTGATGAAAAATGCATGGAAACTTGTCATGACATGGTTCAAGGAGCATACTGATGACAAGGGTCAGGGAGCATTGTGATGACAAGTCTATTGAGCATTGTGATGACAAATGTCATGGAGCTTTGTGATGACAAGGGCATGGAGCAATGTGATGAGAGGGTACATGGAGCATTGTGATGACAATGACATGGAGCATTGTGATGCCAAGGGTCTTGGAGCTTTGTGATGACAAGTCATGGAGCATTTTGATGAGAAGGGCAGGGAGCATTTTGATGACCGGGTCCTGCAGCAATTTGTTAAAAAGTGTAATGGAACATTTAGATGGCAGGGGTTATAGAACATTGTGATGGCAGGGGTCTTGGAGCTTTGGGATGGAAAGGGTCATGGAGCATTTTGATGACAGGGCTTATGGAACATTGTGAAGGCAGGGGTCATGGAACATTGTGATGATAAGTGGATGTAGCATTGTGATGACAGGGTCATGGATCATTGTGATTCCAGGGGTGAGGGAGTATTGTGATGACTAGTGATGGAACATTGTGATATCTCTGGTGAGAGAGCATTTTGATGAGAAGTGCATGGACCATTGTGATTACAAGGTTTATGGAGCATTGCAATGACAATGTTTGGAACGTTGTGATGAAATGTGTGTGGCACATTGTGATGACAATGGTCATGGAGCATTGTTCTGACAAAGACATGGAGCATTGTGATGACAAGTTTCTCAGAGAATTGTGATGAAATGTTCATGGAGCATTGTGGTTACAAAGGTCACAGAGCCTTGTGATGACGCGGGCATTGACCATTGTGATGACAAATGTTATGAAGCATTGTGATGACTGGAGTCACGGAGCATTGTGATGACAGGGGTCATGGAGCATTGTGATGACAAGGGCATGGAGCATTGTGATGACAGTGGCATGGAGCATTGGTCTGACAAGTTTCATACATTATTGTGATGAGAGTGGGCATGGTGCATTGTGATGACAAGGGCATGGAGCATTGTGATGATAAGGTCATGGAGTATTGTGAAGACAGGTGTCAGGGAGCATTGTGATGACTTATGTCATGGTCCATGGCGATGACAATGGCATGGAGCTTGGTGATACCAAATGTAATGGAGGATTGTGATGACAAATATAATGGAGCATTGTGATGATTAAGGTTTGGAGCATTATGATGACAAGGGCCATTGAAAATTTTGATGACAATGTCGTGAAGCATTGTGATGACAAGGTCCTGGAGCATTGTGATTAAAAAACCATGGAGCCTTGAAATGACAAGTCTCATGGAGCATACTGATTAAAAGGGGAATGGAGCATTGTGATTACAGGGGTCTTGGAACATTGTGAAGACAAGGGCATGGAGCATTGTGAGGAGAAGACCAAGTAGCATTCTGATGGCATGCGTCATTGAGCTTTGTGATGACAATGGCATGGACCACTGTGATTATATGGGACTTGGAGCACTGTGATGAAAAGGGCATGGATCACTGTGATGAAACAGGCATGCAGCCTTGTCATGACAGTGTTCAAGGAGCATACAGACAACAAGTGTCAGGGAGCATGTTGATGACATGTGTATTGAGCATTGTGATGACGAAGGTCATGGAGCATTGTGATGAGAAGACCATGGATAATTGTGATGACGAGCCTCATGGGGCATTGTGATGACAAGTGTTATGGAATATTGTGATCACAAGGGTTTGGAGCATTGTTATGACAGAGGTCATGGAACAATTTGATTTCGTTGTTATGACAATAGCATGAAGCATTATGATGATGGGCATGGTGCATTTTGATGACAGGGTTCATGGATCATTGAGAGGAAAAGGGGCATAGAGCATTGTGATTACAGTGTTACTGGAGCATTGTGATGAGAAGGGTCATAGAGCCTTGTGATGACAAGGCCATGGAACATCGTGATGGCAGGGGTCATGGTGCATTGTTATGACAGGGGTAATGGAGCATTGTGATGGCAAGGGCATGGAGCATTGTGATGAGAAGGCCATGGAGCATTCTGATGACATGTGTCATGGAGCTATGTGAAGAGAAGGGCATGGAGCAATGTGATGAGAGCGTTCATGGAGCATTGTGATGACAATGACATGGAGCATTGTGATGCCAAGTGTCATGGATCTTTGTGATGACAAAGGTCATGGAGCATTTTGATGGCAAGGGCGTTGTGCATTGTGATGAGAAGGGCAGGGAGCATTCTGATGACAGGGTCATGGAGCAATTTGATGAAAAGTGTCATGGAACATTTTGAGGACAGGTGTTATGGAAAATTGTGATATCAGGGGTCATCGAACATTGTGATGATAAGTGCATGTAGCATTGTGATGACAGGAGTCATGGAACATTGTGACGACAAGGGTGAGGGTGTATTGTGACAAATAGTGATGTAGCATTTTGATATCAGTGGTGAGAGGGCATTTTGATGAGAAGTGCATGGAGCATTGTGATGACAAATTTATGGAGCATTTTGATGACAAGTTTGTGGAGCACTCTGATGACAAGCGCATGGTGCATTGTGATGACATGTGTCATGGAGCATCTTGCTGACAAGCGCATGGAGCATTGTGATGACAAGGGTCATGGAGCATTGTGCTGAGAAAGGCATAGAGCATTGTGATGACAAGGGTCAAAGAGCATTGTGATGAAAAGTTCATGGAGCATTGTGGTTAAAATGGTCACAGAGACTGTTGATGACGAGGGCATGGACCATTGTGATGACAAAGGTCATGAGGAATTGTGATGACTGGAGGCACGGAGCATTGTGATGACAGGGGTCATGGAGCATTGTGATGACAATTTTCTCAGAGAATTGTGAAGAAATGTTCATGGAGAATTGTGTTTACAACGGTCACAGAGCCTTTTGATGACGCGGGCATTGACCATTGTGATGACAAACGTTATGAAGCATTGTGATGACTGGAGTCACGGAGCATTGTGAAGACAGGGGTCATGGAGCATTGTTATGACAAGGGCATGGAGCATTGTGATGACAGGGGTGAGGGAGTATTGTGACAAATAGTGATGTAGCACTGTGATATCAGTGGTGAGAGAGCATTTTGATGAGAAGTGCATGGAGCACTGTGATGACAAATTTTATGGAGCATTGTGATGACAATGTTGTGGAGCACTGTGATGACAAGCGCATGGTGCATTGTGATGACATGTGTCATGGAGCATTGTGCTGACAAGCGCATGGAGCATTGTGATGACAAGGGTCATGGAGCATTGTGCTGAGAAAGGCATAGAGCATTGTGATGACTAGGGTCAAAGAGCATTGTGATGAAAAGTTCATGGAGCATTGTGGTTAAAGAGGTCACAGAGACTGTTGATGACGAGGGCATGGACCATTGTGATGACAAAGGTCATGAGGAATTGTGATGACTGGAGTCACGGAGCATTGTGATGACAGGGGTCATGGAGCATTGTGATAACAAGGGCATGGAGCATTGTGATGACAAGGGCATGGAACATTGGTCTAATAACTTTCATGGAGTATTGCGATGAGAGTTGGAATGGCACACTGTGATGACAAGGGCATGGAGCATTGTGATGACCAGGTCATGCCGTATTGTGAAGACAGGTGTCAGGGAGCATTGTGATCACATATGTAATGGCCCATTGTGATGAGGATGGCATGGAGCATTGTGATGCCAAGTGTCAGGGAGGATTCTGATGACAAAGGTAATGGAGCATTGTGATGACAATGGCTTGGAGCATTGTGATGACAAGGGTCAGGGAGCATTGTGCTGACAAGTGCATGGAGAATTGTGATGACAAGGGTCATGGAGCATTCTGATGACAAGCTTGTGGAGTATTTTGATGACAATGGCATGGAGCATTGTGATGAAAATGGCATGGGGCATTGTGATGAAAAAGGCATGGAGCCTTTTCGTGACAGGGTTCAAGGAGCATTCTGATGACAAGTGTCAGGGAGCATTGTGATGACAAGTGTATTGAGAATTGTGGTGACAAAGGTCATGGAGCATTGTGATGAAAAGTGCATGGAGTATTGTGATGACAGGCATCATGGAGCGTTGTGATGACAAGTGTTATGGAACATTGTGATTACAAGGGTTTGGAGCATTGTGATGACAGAGGACATGGATCATTTTGATTTCAAGGAGCATGGAGCATTGTGATGACCAGGACATGAAGCAATGTGATCCCAAGGTTCATGGAGGATTGTGATGACAATGGAAATGGAGTATTGTGATGACAAGTGCATAGAGCATTGTAATGAAAAGGTCATGTAGCATTTTGCTGACAAAGGCATGGAGCATTGTGATGACATGTGTCATGGAGCACTGTGATGACAAGCGTCAAGGAGCATTGTGAATACAGGGGTCATGGAGCATTGGGATGACAAGGGCATGGATCATTGTGATGACAAGGGTCATGGAGCACTGGGCTGAAAATGTTCATGGAGAGTTGTGATGACAGGTGTCATGTAGCAATGTGACGACAAGGGAATGGAGCATTGTGATGACCAGAGTCCTGGATCATTGTGTGGTCAGGTGTCATGGAGTGTTGTGATGACAGTGGTCATGGAGCATTGTGATGATATTGGCAATGGAGCATTGTGATGAGAAGGTCGTGGAGCATTGGTCTGAAAATGTTCATGGATTATTGTGATGACAGGGGTCATGGAGCATTGTGATGACAATGTTGTGGAGCACTGTGATGACAAGCGCATGGTGCATTGTGATGACATGTGTCATGGGGCATTGTGCTGACAAGCGCATGGAGCATTGTGGTGACAAGGGTCATGGAGCATTGAGATGAAAAGGGGCATGGAGCATTGTGATTACAAGGGTCTTGGAGCATTGTGATGACAAGGGCATGGAGCATTGTGATGAGAAGGCCATGGAACATTCTGATGACATGCGTCATGGAGCTTTGTGATGACAAGGGCATGGAGCATTGTGATATCAGGTGTCTTGAGCATTGTGATGAGAATTATCATGGAACCTTGTGATGACTAGGCCGTGGATCATTGTGATGGCAGGTGTCATGGTGCATTTTTATGACAGGGGTAATGGAGCATTGTGATGAGAAGGGTATGGAACTTTGGTCTGAAATGTTTCATGGATTATTGTGATGAGAGTGGGCATGCAGCATTTTGAAGACAAGGGCACGGAACACTGTGATACATGGGTCATGCAGGACTGTAATGACAAGGGCATGGAGCATTGTGATGAGAAGGGCCTCGAGCATTGTGATGACAAGTGTCATGGAGCTGTGTGATGACAAGGGCATGGAGCAATGTGATGAGAGGGTTC
The DNA here is from genome assembly GCF_025265405.1 of Mesoplodon densirostris. Taxonomy (NCBI): domain Eukaryota; kingdom Metazoa; phylum Chordata; class Mammalia; order Artiodactyla; family Ziphiidae; genus Mesoplodon; species Mesoplodon densirostris. The sequence goes on from NC_082661.1 coordinate 127,080,190, forward strand.
ATGGAGCATTGTGATGACAATGACATGGAGCATTGTGATGCCAAGGGTCTTGGAGCTTTGTGATGACAAGTCATGGAGCATTTTGATGAGAAGGGCAGGGAGCATTTTGATGACCGGGTCATGCAGCAATTTGATAAAAAGTATAATGGAACATTTTGATGGCAGGGGTTATAGAACATTGTGATGTCAGGGGTCTTGGAGCTTTGGGATGGAAAGGGTCATGGAGCATTTGGATGACAGGGCTTATGGAACATTGTGATGGCAAGGGACATGGAACATTGTGATGATAAGGGGATGTAGCATTGTGATGACAGTGTCATGGAACAATGTGATTACAAGGACGAGGGTGTATTGTGATGACTAGTGATGGAACATTGTGATATCTCTGGTGAGAGAGCATTTTGATGAGAAATGCATGGACCACTGTGATTTCAAGGTTTATGGAGCATTGCAATGACAAGGTTTGGAACGTTGTGATGAAATGCGCGTGGCACATTGTGATAACAATGGTCATGGAGCATTGTTCTGACAAATACATGGAGCATTGTGATGACAATTTTCTCAGAGAATTGTGATGAAATGTTCATGGAGCATTGTGGTTACAACGGTCACAGAGCCTTGTGAGGACGCAGGCATGGACCATTGTGATGACAAACGTTATGAAGCACTGTGATGACTGGAGTCACGGAGCATTGTGATGACAGGGGTCATGGAGCATTGGGGTTACAAGGGCATGGAGCATTATGATGACAGAGGCATGGAGCATTGGTCTGACAAGATTCATTGATTATTGTGATGAGAGTGGGCATTTTGCATTGTGATGATAAGGTAATGGAGTATTGTGAAGACAGGTGTCAGGGAGCATTGTGATGACATATGTCATGGTCCATGGCGATGACAATGGCATGGAGCTTTTTGATACCAAATGTAATGGAGGATTGTGATGACAAATATAATGGAGCATTGTGATGATTAGGGTTTGGAGCATTATGATGACAAGGGCCATTGAAAATTTTGATGACAAGGTCGTGAAGCATTGTGATGACAAGGTCCTGGAGCGTTGTGATGACAAAACCATGGAGCCTTGTGATGACAAGTCTCATGGAGCATACTGATTAAAAGGGGAATGGAGCATTGTGATTACAGGGGTCTTGGAACATTGTGAAGACAAGGGCAGGGAGCATTGTGAGCAGAAGACCAAGGAGCATTCTGATGGCGTGCGTCATTGAGCTTTGTGATGACAATGGCATGGACCATTGTGATTACATGGGACTTGGAGCATTGTGATGAAAAGGTCATGGATCATTGTGATGAAAAAGGCATGGAGCCTTGTCATGACAGGGTTCAAGGAGCATACAGACAACAAGTGTCAGGGAGCATGTTGATGACAAGTGTATTGAGCATTGTGATGACGAAGGTCATGGAGCATTGTGATGAGAAGACCATGGATAATTGTGATGACGAGCATCCTGGGGCATTGTGATGACAAGTGTTATGAAATATTGTGATCACAAGGGTTTGGAGCATTGTTATGGCAGAGGTCATGGAACATTTTGATTTCGTTGTGATGACAATAGCATGAAGCATTATGATGATGGGCATAGTGCATTGTGATGACAGGGTTCATGGATCATTGAGATGAAAAGGGGCATAGAGCATTGTGATTACAGTGTTCTTGGAGCATTGTGATGAGAAGGGTCATGGAGCATTGTGATGATATTGGTCATTGACCATTGTGATGAGAAGGTCATGGAGCATTTGGCTGAAAATGTTCATGGAGTATTGTGATGACTGAGGTCATGGAGCATTGTGATGACAATGGAATGGAGCATGGTGATGAAAAGGTCTTGAAGCATTGTGATGAGATGACCATGGAGACTTGTGATGACAAGTCTAATGGAGCATTCTGATGAAAATGTGCATGGAGCATTGTGATTACGGGGGTCTTGCAACATTGTGATGACAAGGGCATGGAGCTTTTTGAGGAGAAGGCCATGGAACATTCTGATGACATGCGTCATGGAGCTTTGTAATGACAAGTGCATGGACCATTGTGATTACATGGGTCTTGGATCATTGTGATGACAAGGGTCATGGGGCCTTGTGATGAAAAGGCCATGGATCATTGTGATGGCAGGGGTCATGGAGCATTGTTATGACAGAGGTAATGGAGCATTGTGATGAGAAGGGCATTGAGCATTTGTCGGAAATATTTCATGGATTATTGTGATGAGAGTGGTCATGGCGCTTTGTGACGTCAAGGGCACGGTACACTGTGATACATGGGTCATGGAGGATTGTAATGACAAGGGCATGGAGCATTCTGATGAGAAGGGCATCGAGCATTGTGATGACAAGTGTCATGGAGCTTTGTGATGACAAGGGCATGGAGCAATGTGATGAGAGGGTTCATGGAGCATTGTGATGACAATGAAATGGAGCATTGTGATGCCAAGGGTCATGGATCTTAGTGATGACAATGGTCATGGAGCATTTTGAGGACAAGTGTGTGGTACATTGTGATGAGAAGGGCAGGGAGCATTTTGATGACCGGGTCATGCAGCAATTTGAAGAAAAGTGTAATGGAACATTTTGATGACAGGGTTATGGAATACTGTGATGTCAGGGGTCATGGAACATTGTGATAACAGGGGTGAGGGAGGATTGTGATGACTAGTGATGGAACATTGTGATATCTCATGTGAGAGAGCATTTGGTTGAGAAGTGCATGGAGCATTGTGATTACAAGGTTTATGGAGCATAGTGATGACAAAGTTGTGAATCATTGTGATGAAAAGCGCATGGCACATTGTGATGACAAGGGTCGTGGAGCATTGTTCTTACAAAGACATGGAGTATTGTGAGGACAAGGGTCACTGAGGATTGTGAGGAAAAGTTTATGGAGCATTGTGGTTACAAACGTCACAGAGCCTTGTGATGACGTGGGCATGGACCGTTGTGATGACAAACTTTATGAAGCATTGTGATGACTGGAGTCACGGAGCATTCTGATGACAGGGGACATGGAGCATTGTGATGACAAAGGCATGGAGCATTGTGATGACAGGGTCATGGAGCTTTATTCTGACAATTTCATAGATTATTGTGATGACAGTGGACATGGTTTATTGTGATGACAAGGGCATGGAACATTGTGATGACAAGGACATGGAGTATTGTGAAGAGAGTTGTCAGGGCATTGTGATGACATATGTCATGGTCCATTGCGATGACAATGGCATGGAGCATTGTGATGCCAAATGTAAGGGAGGATTGTGATGACAAATATAATGGAGCATTGTGATGAATAGGGCATGGAGCATTATGATGACAAGGGCCATTGAAAATTTTCATGACAATGTCGTGAAGCATTGTGATGACAAGGTCCTGGAGCATTGTGATGACAAAACCACGGAGCCTTGTGATGACAAGTCTCATGGAGCACCCTGATGAAAAGGGGCATGGAGGATTCTGATTACAGGGGTCTTGGAACATTGTGATAACAAGGGCATGGAGAAATGTGACGACAAGGGCATGGAGCATTGGTCTAATAAGTTTCATGGATTATTGTGATGACAGTTGGAATGGTGCATTGTGATGACAAGGGCATGTATTATTGTGAAAACAGGTGTAAGGGGGCATTGTGATGACATATATCATGGTCAATTTCAAAGACAATGGCATGGAGTATTGTGATGCCAAATGTCATGGTCCATTGCGATGACAGGGGCATGAAGCATTGTGATTACATGGGTCTTGGAGCATTGTGATGACAAAGGTCATGGAGCATTGTGATGAGAAATCCATGGAGCCTTCTGATGACATGTCATATGGAGCATTCTGATGAAAAGGTGCATGGAGCATTCTGATTACAGGGGTCCTGGAACATTGTGATAACAAGGACAAGGAGCATTGGTCTAATAAGTTTCATGGATTATTGTGATGAGAGTTGGAATGGCACATTGTGATGACAAGGGCATGGAGCATTGTGATGACCAGGTTATGAAGTATTGTGAAGAGAGGTGTCAGGGAGCATTGTGATGACATATGTAATGGCCCATTGTGATGACAATGGCATGGAGCATTGTGATGCCAAGTGTCATGGAGGATTCTGATGACAAAGGTAATGGAGCATTGTGATGACAATGGCTTGGAGCATTGTGATGATAAGGGTCAGGGAGCATTTTGCTGACAAGTGCACGGAGAATTGTGATGACAAGCGTCATGGAGCATTCTGATGACAAGCTTGTGGAGTATTTTGATGACAATGGCATGGAGCACTGTGATGAAAACGGCATGTGGATTTGTGATGAAAATGGCATGGAGCCTTTTCGTGACACAGTTCAAGGAGCATTCTGACGACAAGTGTCAGGGAGCATTTTGATGACAAGTGTATGGAGAATTGTGATGACAAAGTTCATGGAGCATTGTGATGAAAAGGGCATGGAGTATTGTGATGACAGGTATCATGGAGCGTTGTAAGGACAAGTGTTATTGAACATTTTGATCACAAGGGTTTGGAGCATTGTGATGACAGAGGTCATGGATCATTTGATTTCAAGGAGCATGGAGCATTTTGATGACAAGGGCCTGAAGCAATGTGATCCCAAGGTTCCTGGAGGATTGTGATGACAATGGTAATGGAGTATTGTGATGACATGCACATAGAGCATTGTAATGACAAGGTCATGTAGCATTTTGCTGACAAAGGCATGGAGCATCGTGATGACAGATGTCATGGAGCACTGTGATTACAAGCGTCATGGAACAATGGGATGACAAGTGCATGGATCATTGTGATGACAAGGGTCATGGAGCACTTGGCTGAAAATGTTCATGGAGTATTGTGATGACAGGGGTCATGGAGCATTGTGATGACAAAGTCATGGAGCATTGTTATGACAGGGGCATAGAGCATTGGTCTGACAAGTTTCATAGATTATTGTGATGACAGTGGACATGGTGCATTGTGATGACAAGGGCATGGAGCATTGTGATGACAAGGGCATGGAGTATTGTGAAGACAGGTGTCAGGGGACATTGTGATGAAATATGTCATGGTCCATTGCGATGACAATAGCATGGAGCATAGTGATGCCAAATGCAAGGGAGGATTGTGATGACAAATATAATGGAGCACTGTGATGACCAGGGCTTGGAGCATTATGAAGACAAGGGCCATTGAGAATTTTCATGACAATGTCGTGAACCATTGTGATGACAAGGTCCTGGAGCATTGTGATGAGAAAACCATGGAGCCTTGCAATGACAAGTCTCATGGAGCATACTGATGAAAAGGGGCATGGGGCATTCTGATTACAGGGGTCTTGGAACATTGTGATAACAAGAGCATGGAGCAATGTGATGACAAGGGCATGGACCATTGGTCTAATAAGTTTCATGGATTATTGTGATGACAGTTGGAATGGCGCATTATGTAGACAAGAGCATGGAGCATTGTGATGACCAGTTCATGCAGTATTGGGAAGAGAGGTGTCAGGGAGCATTGTGATTACATATGTAATGGCCCATTGTGATGACAATGGCTTGGAGCTTTGTGATTCCAAGTGTCATGGAGGATTCTAATGACAAAGGTAATGGAGCATTGTGATGACAATGGCTTGGATCATTGTGATGACAAGGGTCAGGGAGCATTGTGCTGACAAGTGCATGGAGAATTGTGATGACAAGGGTCATGGAGCATTCTGATGACAAGCTTGTGTAGTATTTTGATGACAATGGCATGGAGCTTTGGGATGAAAACAGCATGGGGCTTTGTGATGAAAAAGGCATGGAGCCTTTTCGTCACAGGGTTCAAGGTGCATTCTGACGACAAGTGTCAGGGAGCATTGTGATGACAAGTGTATTGAGAATTGTGATGACAAAGGTCATGGAGCATTGTGATGAGAAGACCATGGATAATTGTGATGATGAGCGTCATGGGGTGTTGTGATGATAAGTGTTTTGCAACATTGTGATCACCAGGGTTTGGAGCATTGTGATGACAGAGGTCATGGAGCATTTTGATTTCACTGTGATGACAATAGCCTGAAGCATTATGATGATGGGCATGGTGCATTGTTATGACAGTGTTCATGGAGCATTGAGATGAAAAGGGGCATGGAGCATTGTGATTACAGGGGTCTTGGAGCATTGTGATGACAAGGGCATGGAGCATTGTGATGAGAAGTGCATGGAACATTCTGATGATATGCATCATGGAGCTTTGTGATGACAAGGGAAAGGAGCATTATGATTACAGTGGTCTTGGAACACTGTGATGAAAAAGGCATGGATCATTGTGATGAAAAAGGCATGGGCCTTGTCATGACAGAGTTCCTGGAGCATACTAACGACAAGTGTCAGGGAGCATTGTGATGAAAAGTGTATTGAGAATTGTGATGGCAAAAGTCATGGAGCCTTGTGATGAGAAGACCATGGATAATAGTGATGATTAGCATCATGGGGTTTTGTGATGATAAGTGTTATGCAACATTGTGATCACCATGGTTTGGAGCATTGTGATGACAGAGGTCATGGAGCATTTTGATTTCATTGTGATGACAATAGCCTGAAGCATTATGATGATGGGCATGGTTCATTGTGATGACAGGGTTCATGGAGCCTTGTGATGACAGGGGTCATGGAGCATTGTGATGACCAGGGAATGGAGCATGGTGATGACAAGGTCTTGGAGCATTGTGATGAGATGACCATGGAGACTTGTGATGACAAGTCTCATGGAGCATTCTGATGAAAAAGGGCATGGAGCATTGTGATTACGAGGGTATGGAGCATTGTGATGACAAGGGCATGGAGCATTGTGAGGAGAAGGCCATGGAACATTCTGATGACATGTGTCATGGAGCTTTGTGATGACAAGGGCATGGAGCATTGTGATTACATGGCTCTTGGAGCATTGTGATGACAATGGTCATGGAGCCTTGTGATCACAAGGCCGTGGAACATTGTGATGGCAGGGGTCATGGAGCATTGTTGATAGAGGTAATGGAGCATTGTGATGAGAAGGGCATTGAGCATTGGTCTGAAATGTTTCATGGATTATTGTGATGAGAGTGGGCATGGAGCATTGTGATGACAAGGGCACGGTACACTGTGATACATGGGTCATGGAGGATTGTAATGACAAGGACATGGAGCATTATGATGAGAAGGGCATCGAGCATTGTGATGACAAGTGTCATGGAGATTTGTGATGACAAGGGCATGGAGCAATGTGAAGAGAGGTTTCATGGAGCATTGGGATGACAATGACATGGAGCATTGTGATGCCAATGGTCATGGAGCTTTGTGATGACAAAGGTCATGGAGCATTGTGATGACAAGGGCATGGAGCACTGGTCTAATAAGTTTCATGGATTATTGTGATGACAGTTGGAATGGCGCATTGTTAAGACAAGGGCATGAAGTATGGTGAAGAGATGTGTCAGGGAGCATTGTGATGACATATGTAATGGCCCATTGTGATAACAATGGCATGGAGCATTGTGATGCCAAGTGTCATGGAGGATTCTGATGACAAAGGTAAAAAAGCATTGTGATGATAATGGCTTGGAGCATTGTGATGACAAGTGTCAGTGAGCATTCTGATGACAAGCTTGTGGAGTATTTTGATGACAATGGCTTGGAGCATTGTGATGACAAGTGTCAGGGTGCACTGTGCTGACAAATGCATGGAGAATTGTGATGACAAGGGTCATGGAGCATTCTGATGACAAGCTTGTGGAGTATTATGATGACAATGGCATGGAGCATTGGGATGAAAACGGCATGGAGCTTTGTGATGAAAAAGGCATGGAGCCTTTTCGTGACACAGTTCAAGGAGCATTCTGACGACAAGAGTAAGGGAGCATTGTGATGACAAGTGTATTGATAATTGTAATGACAAAGGTCATGGAGCATTGTGATGAAAAGGGCATGGAGTATTGTGATGACAGGCATCATGGAGCATTGTGAGGACAAGTGTTATGGAACATTGTGATCACAAGGGTTTGGAGCATTGTGATGACAGAGGTTATGGATCATGTTGATTTCAAGGAGCACTGAGCATTGTGATGACAAGGGCATGAAGCAATGTGATCCCAATGTTCATGGCGGATAGTGATGACAATGGTAATGAAGTGTTGTGATGACAAGTGCATAGAGCATTGTAATGACAACGTTATGTAGCATTTTGCTGACAAATTCATGGAGCATTGTGATGACAGGTGTCATGGAGCACTGTGATGACAAGCGTCAAGGAGCATTGTGAATACAGTGGTTATGGAACAATGGGATGACAAGGGCATGGATCAATTTGATGACAAGGGTCATGGAGCATTCGGCTGAAATGTTCATGGAGTATTGTGATGACAGGGGTCATGGAGCATTGTGATTACAGGGGTCTTGGAGCATTGTGATCACAGGAGTCCCTGATCATTGTGTTGTCAGGTGTCAGGGAGTGTTGTGATGACAGTGGTCATGGAGCATTGTGATGATATTGGTCATGGAGCATTGTGATGAGAAGGTAATGGAGCATTGGGTTGAAAATTTTAATGGAGTATTGTGATGACAGGGGTCATGGAGCATTGTGATGACAAGGGAATGGAGAATGGAGATGACAAGGTCCTGGAGCATTGTGATGAGATGACTATGGAGAATTGTGATGACAAGTATAATGGAGCATTCTGATGAAAAGGGGCATGGAAACTTGTGATTACGAGGGTCTTGGAGCATTGTGATGACAAGAGCATGGAGCATTGTCATGTCAGGTGTCATGGAGCATTGTTATGACAGAGGTAATGGAGCATTGTGATGAGAAGGGCATTGAGCATTAGTCTGAAATGTTTCATGGATTATTGTGATGAGAGTGGGCATGGAGCATTGTGATGACAAGGGCACGGTACACTGTGATACATGGGTGATGGAGGATTGTAATGACAAGGGCATGGAGCATTGTGATGAAAAGGGCATCGAGCATTGTGATGACAAGTGTCATGGAGCTTTGTGATGACAAGGGCATGGAGCAATGTGATGAGAAGGTTCATGGAGCATTGTGATGACAATGACATGGAGCATTGTGATGCCAAGTGTCATGGAGGATTCTGATGACAATGGTAATGCAGCATTGTGATGACAATGGCTTGGAGCATTGTGATGCCAAGGGTCAGGGAGCTTAGTGAGGGCAAAGGTCATGGAGCTTTTTGGTGACAAGGGTGTGGTGCATTGTGATGAGAAGGGCAGGGAGCATTTTGATGACATGTTCATGCAGCAATTTGATGAGAAGTGTAATGGAACATTTTGATGACAGGGGTTATAGAACATTGTGATGCCAGCGGTCATGGAGCTTTGGGATGAAATGGGTCATGGAGCATTTTGATGACAGGGGTTATGGAACATTGTGATGTCAGGGGTCATGGAACATTGTGCTGATAAGGGGATGTAGCATGGTGATGACAAGGGTCATGGAACATTGTGATAACAGGGATGAGGGAGGATTTTGATGACTAGTGATGGAACATTGTGATATCTCATGTGAGAGAGCATTTGGATGAGAAGTGCATGGAGCATTGTGATTACAAGGTTTATGGAGCATAGCGATGACAAGGTTGTGGATCATTGTGATGAAAAGCGCATGGCACATTGTGATGACAAGTGTCATGGAGCATTGTTCTGACAAAGGCATGTAGCATTGTGATGACAAGGGTCACGGAGCATTGTGATGAAAAGTTCATGGAGCGTTGGGGTTAAAAATGTCACAGAGACTGTTGATGGTGAGGGCATGGACCACTGTGATGACAAAGTCATGAAGCATTGTGATGACTGGAGTAACGGAGCATTGTGATGACAGGGGTCATGGAGCATTGTGATAACAAGGGCATGGAGCATTGTGATGACAAGGGCATGGAACATTGGTCTAATAACTTTCATGGTTTGTTGCGATGACAGTTGGAATGGCCTATTGTGATGACAAGGGCATGGAGCATTGTGATGAACAGGTCATGCAGTATTGTGAAGATAAGTGTCAGGGAGCATTGTGATGACATATGTAATGGCCCATTGTGATGACAATGGCATGTAGCACTGTGATGCCAAGTGTCATGGAGGATTCTGATGAGAAAGGTAATGGAGCATTGTGATGACAAGGGTCCGGGAGCATTCTGATGACAAGCTTGTGGAGTATTTTGATGACAATGGTATGGAACATTGTGATGAAAATGGCATGGGGCATTGTGAAGAAAAAGGCATGGAGCCTTTTCGTGACGGGTTTCAAGGAGCATTCTGATGACAAGTGTCAGGGAGCATTGTGATCACAAGTGTATTGAGAATTGTGATGACAAAGGTCATGGAGCATTGTGATGAAAAGGGCATGGAGTATTGTGATGACAGGCATCATTGAGCGTTGTGATGACAAGTGTTATGGAACAATGTGATCACAAGGTTTTGGAGCATTGTGATGACAGAGGTCATGGATCATTTTGATTTCAAGGAGCATGGAGCATTGTGATGACAAGGGCATGAAGCAATGTGATCCCATGGTTGATGGAGGATTGTGATGACAATGGAAATGGAGTATTGTGATGACAAGCGCATAGAGGATTGTAATGACAAGGTCATTTAGCATTTTGCTGACAAAGACATGGAGCATTGTGATGACAATGGCATGGAGCATTGTGATGCCAAGTGTCATGGAGGATTCTGATGACAATGGTAATGGAGCATTGTGATGACAATGGCTTGGAGCATTGTGATGACAAGGGTCAGGGAGCATTGTGCTGACAAGTGCATGGAGAATTGTGATGACAAGGGTCATGGAGCATTCTGATGACAAGCCTGTGGTGTATTTGGATGACAATGGCATGCAGCATTGGGATGAAAACGGCATGGGGCTTCGTGATGAAAAAGACATGGAGCCTTTTTGTGACATGGTTCAAGGAGCATTCTGACGACAAGTGTCAGCGAGCATTGTGATGACAAGTTTATTGAGAATTTTGATGACAAAGGTCATGGAGCCTTGTGATGAGACGACCATGGATCATTGTGATGATGAGCGTCATGGGGTGTTGTGATGATAAGTGTTATGCAACATTGTGATCAGCAGGATTTTGAGCATTGTGATGACAGAGGTCATGGATCATTTTGATTTCAAGGAGTATGTAGCATTGTGATGACAAGGGCATGAAGCAATGTGACCCCAAGGTTCATGGAGGATTGTGATGACAATCGTGATCGAGTATTGTGATGACAATCGCATAGAGCATTGTAATGACAAGGAAATGTAGCATTTTGCTGACAAAGGCATGGAGCATTGTGATGACAGGTGTCATGGAGCACTGTGATGACAAGCGTCACGGAGCACTGTGAATACCGCGGTCATGGAACATTGGGATGACAAGGGCATGGATCATTGTGATGACAAGGGTCATGAAGCATTGGGCTGAAAATGTTCATGGAGTATTGTGATGACAGGGGTCATGGAGCATTGTGATTACAGGGGTCTTGGAGCATTGTGATGACAAGATTCCCGGATCATTGTGTTGTCAGGTGTCATGGAGTGTTGTGATGACAGTGGTCATGGAGCATTGTGATGAAATTGGTCATGGAGCATTGTGATGAGAAGGTCATGGAACATTGGGCTGAAAATGTTCATAGAGTATTGTGATGACAGGAGTCATGGAGCATTGTGATGACAAGGGAATGGAGCATGGTGATGACAAGGTCTTGGAGCATTGTGATGAGTTGACCATGGAGACTTGTGATGACAAATATCATGGAGCCTTCTGATGAAAAGGGGCATGGAGCATTGTGATTACGAGTGTCTTGGAGCATTGTGATGACAAGGGCATGTAGCATTGTGAGGAGAAGGCCATGGAATATTCTGATGACATGCGTCATGGAGCTCTGTGATGACAAGGGCATGGAGCATTGTGATTACATGGGTTTTGGAGCATTGTGATGACAATGGTCATTTAGTCTTGTGATCACAAGGCCGTGGAACATTGTGATGGCAGGGGTCATGGAGCATTGTTGACAGTGGTAATGGAGCATTGTGATGAGAAGTGCATTGAGCATTGGTCTGAAATGTTTCATGGATTACTGTGATGACAGTGGGCATGGCGCATTGTGATAACAAGGGCACGGTACACTGTGATACATGGGTGATGGAGGATTGTAATTACAAGGACATGGAGCATTGTGATGAGAAGGGCATCGAGCATTGTGATGACGAGTGTCATGGAGCTTTGTGATGACAAGTGCATGGAGCAATGTGATGAGAGGGTTCATGGAGCATTGTGATGCCAAGGGTCATGGAGCTTACTGATGACCATGGTCATGGAGCATTTTGAGGACAAGTGTGTGGTGCATTGTGATGAGAAGGGCAGGGAGCATTTTGATGACAGGGTCATGCAGCAATTTGATGAAAAGTGTAATGTAATATTTTGATGAAAGGGGTTATAGAACATTGTGATGCCAGGGGTCATAGAGCTTTGGGATGAAAATGGTCATGAAGCATTTTGATGACAGGGGTTATGGAACATTGTGATGTCAGGGGTCATGGAAAATTGTGCTGATAAGGGGATGTAGCATTGTGATGACAGGGGTCATGGAACATTGTGATAACAGGGGTGAGGGAGGATTGTGATGACTAGTGATGGAACATTGTGATATCTCATGTGAGAGAGCATTTGGATGAGAAGTGCATGGAGCATTGTGATTACAAGGTTTATGGAGCATAGTGATGACAAAGTTGTGGATCATTGTGATGAAAAGCGCATGGCACATTGTGATGACAAGGGTCATGGAGCATTGTTCTTACAAAGACATGGAGTATTGTGATGACAAGGGTCACTGAGGATTGTGAGGAAAAGTTTATGGAGCATTGTGGTTACAAACGTCACAGAGCCTTGTGATGACGTGGGCATGGACCGTTGTGATGACAAACTTTATGAAGCATTGTGATGACTGGAGTCACGGAGCATTCTGATGACAGGGGACATGGAGCATTGTGATGACAAAGGCATGGAGCATTGTGATGACAGGGTCATGGAGCTTTATTCTGACAATTTCATAGATTATTGTGATGACAGTGGACATGGTGCATTGTGATGACAAGGGCATGGAACATTGTGATGACAAGGACATGGAGTATTGTGAAGAGAGGTGTCAGGGCATTGTGATGACATATGTCATGGTCCATTGCGATGACAATGGCATGGAGCATTGTGATGCCAAATGTAAGGGAGGATTGTGATGACAAATATAATGGAGCATTGTGATGAATAGGGCATGGAGCATTATGATGACAAGGGCCATTGAAAATTTTCATGACAATGTCGTGAAGCATTGTGATGACAAGGTCCTGGAGCATTGTGATGACAAAACCATGGAGCCTTGTGATGACAAGTCTCATGGAGCACCCTGTTGAAAAGGGGCATGGAGGATTCTGATTACAGGGGTCTTGGAACATTGTGATAACAAGGGCATGGAGAAATGTGACGACAAGGGCATGGAGCATGGGTCTAATAAGTTTCATGGATTATTGTGATGACAGTTGGAATGGTGCATTGTGATGACAAGGGCATGTAGTATTGTGAAAACAGGTGTAAGGGGGCATTGTGATGACATATGTCATGGTCAATTTCAAAGACAATGGCATGGAGTATTGTGATGCCAAATGTCATGGTCCATTGCGATGACAGGGGCATGAAGCATTGTGATTACATGGGTCTTGGAGCACTGTGATGACAAAGGTCATGGAGCATTGTGATGAGAAATCCATGGAGCCTTCTGATGACATGTCATATGGAGCATTCTGATGAAAAGGTGCATGGAGCATTCTGATTACAGGGGTCCTGGAACATTGTGATAACAAGGGCAAGGAGCATTGGTCTAATAAGTTTCATGGATTATTGTGATGAGAGTTGGAATGGCACATTGTGATGACAAGGGCATGGAGCATTGTGATGACCAGGTCATGCAGTATTGGGAAGAGAGGTGTCAGGGAGCATTGTGATGACATATGTAATGGCCCATTTTGATGACAATGGCATGGAGCATTGTGATGCCAAGTGTCATGGAGGATTCTGATGACAAAGGTAATGGAGCATTGTGATGACAATGGCTTGGAGCATTGTGATGATAAGGGTCAGGGAGCATTTTGCTGACAAGTGAACGGAGAATTGTGATGACAAGCGTCATGGAGCATTCTGATGACAAGCTTGTGGAGTATTTTGATGACAATGGCATGGAGCACTGGGATGAAAACGGCATGTGGATTTGTGATGAAAATGGAATGGAGCCTTTTCGTGACACAGTTCAAGGAGCATTCTGACGACAAGTGTCAGGGAGCATTTTGATGACAAGTGTATGGAGAATTGTGATGACAAAGTTCATGGAGCATTGTGATGAAAAGGGCATGGAGTATTGTGATGACAGGCATCATGGAGCGTTGTAAGGACAAGTGTTATTGAACATTTTGATCACAAGGCTTTGGAGCATTTTGATGACAGAGGTCATGGATCATTTTGATTTCAAGGAGCATGGAGCATTTTGATGACAAGGGCCTGAAGCAATGTGATCCCAAGGTTCCTGGAGGATTGTGATGACAATGGTAATGGAGTATTGTGATGACATGCACATAGAGCATTGTAATGACAAGGTCATGTAGCATTTTGCTGACAAAGGCATGGAGCTTTGTGATGACATGTGTCATGGAGCATTGGTCTGACAAGTTTCATAGATTATTGTGATGAGAGTGGGCATGGTGCATTGTGATGACAAGGGCATGGAGCATTGTGATGATAAGGTCATGGAGTATTGTGAAGACAGTTGTCAGGGAGCATTGTGATGACTTATGTCATGGTCCATGGCGATGACAATGGCATGGAGCTTTGTGATACCAAATGTAATGGAGGATTGTGATGACAAATATAATGGAGCATTGTGATGATTAAGGTTTGGAGCATTATGATGACAAGGGCCATTGAAAATTTTGATGACAATGTCGTGAAGCATTGTGATGACAAGGTCCTGGAGCATTGTGATGACAAAACCATGGAGCCTTGAGATGACAAGTCTCATGGAGCATACTGATTAAAAGGGGAATGGAGCATTGTGATTACAGGGGTCTTGGAACATTGTGAAGACAAGGGCATGGAGCATTGTGAGGAGAAGACCAAGTAGCATTCTGATGGCATGCGTCATTGAGCTTTGTGATGACAATGGCATGGACCACTGTGATTACATGGGACTTGGAGCACTGTGATGAAAAGGGCATGGATCACTGTGATGAAACAGGCATGCAGCCTTGTCATGACAGGGTTCAAAGAGCATACAGACAACAAGTGTCAGGGAGCATGTTGATGACATGTGTATTGAGCATTGTGATGACGAAGGTCATGGAGCATTGTGATGAGAAGACCATGGATAATTGTGATGACGAGCCTCATGGGGCATTGTGATGACAAGTGTTATGGAATATTGTGATCACAAGGGTTTGGAGCATTGTTATGACAGAGGTCATGGAACAATTTGATTTCGTTGTTATGACAATAGCATGAAGCATTATGATGATGGGCATGGTGCATTTTGATGACAGGGTTCATGGATCATTGAGAGGAAAAGGGGCATAGAGCATTGTGATTACAGTGTTACTGGAGCATTGTGATGAGAAGGGTCATAGAGCCTTGTGATGACAAGGCCATGGAACATCGTGATGGCAGGGGTCATGGTGCATTGTTATGACAGGGGTAATGGAGCATTGTGATGGCAAGGGCATGGAGCATTGTGATGAGAAGGCCATGGAGCATTCTGATGACATGTGTCATGGAGCTATGTGAAGACAAGGGCATGGAGCAATGTGATGAGAGCGTTCATGGAGCATTGTGATGACAATGACATGGAGCATTGTGATGCCAAGGGTCATGGATCTTTGTGATGACAATGGTCATGGAGCATTTTGATGGCAAGGGCGTTGTGCATTGTGATGAGAAGGGCAGGGAGCATTCTGATGACAGGGTCATGGAGCAATTTGATGAAAAGTGTCATGGAACATTTTGAGGACAGGTGTTATGAAAAATTGTGATATCAGGGGTCATCGAACATTGTGATGATAAGTGCATGTTGCATTGTGATGACAGGAGTCATGGAACATTGTGATGACAGGGGTGAGGGAGTATTGTGACAAATAGTGATGTAGCATTGTGATATCAGTGGTGAGAGAGCATTTTGATGAGAAGTACATGGAGCATTGTGATGACAAATTTTATGGAGCATTGTGATGACAATGTTGTGTAGCACTGTGATGACAAGCGCATGGTGCATTGTGATGACATGTGTCATGGAGCATTGGGCTGACAAGCGCATGGAGCATTGTGGTGACAAGCGTCATGGAGCACTGTGCTGAGTAAGGCATAGAGCATTGTGATGACAAGGGTCAAAGAGCATTGTGATGAAAAGTTCATGGAGCATTGTGGTTAAAAACGTCACAGAGACTGTTGATGACAAGGGCATGGACCATTGGGATGACAAAGGTCATGAAGCATTGTGATGACTGGAGTCACGGAGCATTGTGATGACAGGGGTCATGGAGCATTGTGATAACAAGGGCATGGAGCATTGTGATGACAAGGGCATGGAACATTGGAGTAATAACTTTCATGGAGTATTGCGATGACAGTTGGAATAGCACACTGTGATGACAAGGGCATGGAGCTTTGTGATGACCAGGTCATGCCGTATTGTGAAGACAGGTGTCAGGGAGCATTGTGATCACATATGTAATGGCCCATTGTGATGAGGATGGCATGGAGCATTGTGATGCCAAGTGTCAGGGAGGATTCTGATGACAAAGGTAATGGAGCATTGTGATGACAATGGCTTGGAGCATTGTGATGACAAGGGTCAGGGAGCATTGTGCTGACAAGTGCATGGAGAATTGTGATGACAAGGGTCATGGAGCATTCTGATGACAAGCTTGTGGAGTATTTTGATGACAATGGCATGGAGCATTGTGATGAAAATGGCATGGGGCATTGTGATGAAAAAGGCATGGAGCCTTTTCGTGACAGGGTTCAAGGAGCATTCTGATGACAAGTGTCAGGGAGCATTGTGATGACAAGTGTATTGAGAATTGTGGTGACAAAGGTCATGGAGCATTGTGATGAAAAGGGCATGGAGTATTGTGATGACAGGCATCATGGAGCGTTGTGATGACAAGTGTTATGGAACATTGTGATCACAAGGGTTTGGAGCATTGTGATGACAGAGGTCATGGATCATTTTGATTTCAAGGAGCATGGAGCATTGTGATGACAAGGGCATGAAGCAATGTGATCCCAAAGTTCATGGAGGATTGTGATGACAATGGAAATGGAGTATTGTGATGACAAGTGCATAGAGCATTGTAATGACAATGTCATGTAGCATTTTGCTGACAAAGGCATGGAGCATTGTGATGACATGTTTCATGGAGCACTGTGATGACAAGCGTCAAGGAGCATTGTGAATACAGGCGTCATGGAGCATTGGGATGACAAGGGCATGGATCATTGTGATGACAAGTGTCATGGATCACTGGGCTGAAAATGTTCATGGAGAGTTGTGATGACAGGTGTCATGTAGCATTGTGACGACAAGGGAATGGGTCACTGTGATGACAAGAGTCCTGGATCATTGTGTTGTCAGGTGTCATGGAGTGTTGTGATGACAGTGGTCATGGAGCATTGTGATGATATTGCCAATGAAGCATTGTGATGAGAAGGTCGTGGAGCATTGGGCTGAAAATGTTCATGGATTATTGTGATGACAGGGGTCATGGAGCATTGTGATGACAAGGGAATGGATCATTGTGATGTCAAGGTCCTGGAACATTGTGATGAGAAGACCATGGAGACTTGTGATGGCAAGTCTCATGGAGCATTCTGATGAAAAGGGGCATGGAGCATTGTGATTACAGGGGTCTTGGAGCATTGTTATGACTAGGGCATAGGGAATTGTGATGAGAAGGCCATGGAGCATTCTGATGATATTCGTCATGGAGTTTTGTGATGACAAGGGCATGGAGCATTGTGATTACAGGGACTTTGGAGCATTGTGATGAAATGGTCATGGATCATTGTGATGAAAAATACATGGAAACTTGTCATGACAGGGTTCAAGGAGCATACTGACGACAAGGGTCAGGGAGCATTGTGATGACAAGAGTATTGAGCATTGTGATGACAAAGATCATGGAGCATTGTGATGAGAAGACCATGGATAATTGTGATGATGAGCATCATGGGGTGTTGTGATGATACGTGTTATGCAACATTGTGATCACAAGGGTTTGGAGCATTATGATGACAGAGGTCATGCAGAATATTGATTTCATTGTGATGACAATAGCCTGAAGCATTATGATGATGGGCATGGTGCATTGTGATGACAGGGTTCATGGAGCATTGAGATGAAAAGCGGCATGGAGCATTGTGATGACAAGGGTCTTGGAGCATTTTGATGACAAGGGAAAGGAGCATTGTGATGAGAAGGCCATGGAACATTCTGATGACGTGCGTCATGGAGCTTTGTGATGACCAGGGCATGGAGCATTGTGATATCAGGGGTCTTGAGCATTGTGATGAGAATTATCATGGAACCTTGTGATGACTAGGCCGTGGATCATTGTGATGGCAGGTGTCATGGTGCATTGTTATGAGAGGGGTGATGGAGCATTGTGATGAGAAGGGTATGGATCTTTGGTCTGAAATGTTTCATGGATTATTGTGATGAGAGTGGGCATGGAGCATTGTGATGACAAGGGCACAGAACACTGTGATACATGGGTCATGCAGGACTGTAATGACAAGGGCATGGAGCCTTGTGATGAGAAGGGCATCGAGCATTGTGATGACAAGTGTCATGGAGCTTTGTGATGACAAGGGCATGGAGCAATGTGATGAGAGTGTTCATGGAGCATTGTGATGACAATGACATAGAGCATTGTGATGCCAAGTATCTTGGAGCTTTGTGATGACAAGTCATGGAGCATTTTGATGAGAAGGGCAGGGACCATTTTGATGACCGGGTCATGCAGCAATTTGATAAAATGTGTAATGGAACATTTTGATGGCAGGGGTTATAGAATATTGTGATGGCATGTGTCTTGGAGCTTTGGGATGGAAAGGGTCATGGAGCATTTTGATGACAGTGCTTATGGAACATTGTGATGGCAGGGGTCATGGAACATTGTGATGATAAGGGGATGTAGCATTGTGATGACAGTGTCATGGAACATTGTGATTACAAGGATGAGGGTGTATTGTGATGACTAGTGATGGAACATTGTGATATCTCTGGTGAGAGAGCATTTTGATGAGAAGTGCATGGACCATTGTGATTACAAGGTTTATGGAGCATTGCAATGACAAGGTTTGGAACGTTGTGATGAAATGCGCGTGGCATATTGTGATGACAATGTTCATGGAGCACTGTTCTGACAAAGACATGGAGCATTGTGATGACAAGTTTCTCAGAGAATTGTGATGAAAAGTTCATGGAGCATTGTGGTTACAAAGGTCACAGAGCCTTGTGATGACGCGGGCATGGACCATTGTGATGACAAACGTTATGAAGCATTGTGATGACTGGAGTCAAGGAGCATTGTGATGACAGGGGTCATGGAGCATTGTGATGACAAGGGCATGGAGCATTGTGATGACAGTGGCATGGAGCATTGGTCTGACAAGTTTCATAGATTATTGTGATGAGAGTGGGCATGGTGCATTGTGATGACAAGGGCATGGAGCATTGTGATGATAAGGTCATGGAGTATTGTGAAGACAGGTGTCAGGGAGCATTGTGATGACATATGTCATGGTCCATGGCGATGACAATGGCATGGAGCTTTGTGACAACAAATGTAATGGAGGATTGTGATGACAAATATAATGGATCATTGTGATGATTAGGGTTTGGAGCATTATGATTACAAAGGCCATTGAAAATTTTGATGACAAAGTCGTGAAGCATTGTGATGACAAGGTCCTGGAGCATTGTGATGACAAAACCATGGAGCCTTGTGATGACTAGTCTCATGGAGCATACTGATGAACAGGGGAATGGAGCATTGTGATTACAGGGGTCTTGGAACATTGTGAAGACAAGGGCAGGGAGCATTGTGAAGAATAGACCAAGGAGCATTCTGATGACATGCGTCATTGAGTTTTGTGATGACAATGGCATGGACCATTGTGATTACATGGGACTTGGAGCATTGTGATGAAAAGGGCATGGATCATTGTGATGAAAATGGCATGGAGCCTTGTCATGACAGGGTTCAAGGAGCATACAGACAACAAGTGTCAGGGAGCATGTTGATGACAAGTGTATTGAGCATTTTGATGACGAAGGTCATGGAGCATTGTGATGAGAAGACCATGGATAATTGTGATGACGAGCATCATGGGGCATTGTGATGACAAGTGTTATGGAATATTGTGATCACAAGGGTTTGGAACATTGTTATGACAGAGGTCATGGAACATTCTGATTTCGTTGTTATGACAATAGCATGAAGCATTATGATGATTGGCATAGTGCATTGTGATGACAGGGTTCATGGATCATTGAGATGAAAAGGGGCATAGAGCATTGTGATTACAGTGTTCTTGGAGCATTGTGATGAGAAGGGTCATGGAGCCTTGTGATGACAAGGCCATGGAACATCGTGATGGCAGGGGTCATGGAGCATTGTTATGACAGGGGTAATGGAGCATTGTGATGGCCAGGGCTTGGGGCATTGTGATGAGAAGGCCATGGAGCATTCTGATGACATGTGTCATGGAGCTCTGTGAAGACAAGGGCATGGAGCAATGTGATGAGAGCGTTCATGGAGCATTGTGATGACAATGACATGGAGCATTGTGATGCCAAGGGTCATGGATCTTTGTGATGACAATGGTCATGGAGCATTTTGATGGCAAGGGCGTTGTGCATTGTGATGAGAAGGGCAGGGAGCATTCTGATGACAGGGTCATGGAGCAATTTGATGAAAAGTGTCATGGAACATTTTGATGACAGGTGTTATGGAACATTGTGATTTCAGGGGTCATCGAACATTGTGATGATAAGTGCATGTAGCATTGTGATGACAGGAGTCATGGAACATTTTGATGACAGGGGTGAGGGAGTATTGTGACAAATAGTGATGTAGCATTGTGATATCAGTGGTGAGAGAGCATTTTGATGAGAAGTGCATGGAGCATTGTGATGACAAATTTTATGGAGCATTGTGATGACAATGTTGTGGAGCACTGTGATGACAAGCGCATGGTGCATTGTGATGACATGTGTCATGGAGCATTGTGCTGACAAGCGCATGGAGCATTGTGATGACAAGGGTCATGGAGCATTGTGCTGAGAAAGGCATAGAGCATTGTGATGACAAGGGTCTTGGAGCATTGTGATGACAGATTTCATGGATCACTGAGATGAAATGTGGCATGGAGCATTGTGATGACAAGGGTCTTGGAGCATTGTGATGACAAGGGCATGGAGCATTGTGATGAGAAGGCCATGGAACATTCTGATGACATGCGTCATGGAGCTTTGTGATGACAAGGGCATGGAGCATTGTGATATCAGGGGTTTTTATCATTGTGATGAGAATTATCATGGAACCTTGTGATCACTAGGCCGTGGATCATTGTGATGGCAGGTGTCATGGTGCATTGTTATGACAGGGGTAATGGAGCATTGTGATGAGAAGGGTATGGAACTTTGGTCTGAAATGTTTCATGGATTATTGTGATGAGTGTGGGCATGGAGCATTGTGATGACAAGGGCACGGAACACTGTGATACATGGGTCATGCAGGACTGTAATGACAAAGGCATGGAGCATTGTGATGAGAGGGTTCATGGAGCATTGTGATGACAATGACATGGAGCATTGTGATGCCAAGAGTCTTGGATCTTTGTGATGACAAAGGTCATGGATCATTTTGATGGCAAGGGCGTTGTGCATTGTGATGAGAAGTGCAGGGAGCATTCTGATAACAGGGTCATGGAGCAATTTGATGAAAAGTGTCATGGAACATTTTGATGACAGGTGTTATGGAACATTGTGATTTCAGGGTTCATCGAACATTGTGATGATAAGTGCATGTAGCATTGTGATGACAGGAGTCATGGAACATTGTGATGACAGGGGTGAGGGAGTATTGTGACAAATAGTGATGTAGCATTGTTATATCAGTGGTGAGAGAGCATTTTGATGAGAAGTGCATGGAGCATTGTGATGACAAATTTTATGGAGCATTGTGATGACAATGTTCTGGAGCACTGTGATGACAAGCGCATGGTGCATTGTGATGACATGTGTCATGGAGCATTGTGCTGAAAAGCGCATGGAGCAATGTGATGACAAGGGTCATGGAGCACTGTGCTGAGAATGTTCATGGAGCATTGTGGTTAAAAAGGTCACAGAGACGGTTGATGACGAGGGCATGGACCATTGTGATGACAAAAGTCATGAAGCTTTGTGATGACTGGAGTCACGGAGCACTGTGATGACAGGGGTCATGGAGCATTGTGATAACATGGGCATGGAGCTTTGTGATGACAAGGGCATGGAACATTGTGAAGACAAGGGCATGGAGCATTGTGAGGAGAAGACCAAGGAGCATTCTGATGGCATGCGTCATTGAGCTTTGTGATGACAATGGCATGTACCATTGTGATTACATGGGACTTGGAGCATTGTGATGAAAAGGGCATGGATCATTGTGACGAAAAAGGCATGGAGCCTTGTCATGACAGGGTTCAAGGAGCATACAGACAACAAGTGTCAGGGAGCATGTTGATGACAAGTGTATTGAGCATTGTGATGACGAAGGTCATAGAGCATTGTGATGAGAAGACCATGGATAATTGTGATGACGAGCATCCTGGGGCATTGTGATGACAAGTGTTATGGAATATTGTGATCACAAGGGTTTGGATCATTGTTATGACAGAGGTCATGGAACATTTTGATTTCGTTGTGATGACAATTGCATGAAGCATTATGATGATGGGCATGGTGCATTGTGATGACAGGGTTCATGGATCATTGAGATGAAAAGGGGCATAGAGCATTGTGATTACAGTGTTCTTGGAGCATTGTGATAAGAAGGGTCATGGAGCCTTGTGATGACAAGGCCATGGAACATCGTGATGGCAGGGGTCATGGAGCATGGTTATGACAGGGGTAATGGAGCATTGTGATGGTAAGGGCTTGGAGCATTGTGATGAGAAGGCCATGGAGCATTCTGATGACATGTGTCATGGAGCTCTGTGAAGACAAGGGCATGGAGCAATGTGATGAGAGCGTTCATGGAGCATTGTGATGACAATGACATGGAGCATTGTGATGCCAAGGGTCATGGATCTTTGTGATGACAAAGGTCATGGAGCATTTTGATGGCAAGGGCGTTGTGCATTGTGATGAGAAGGGCAGGGAGCATTCTGATGACAGGGTCATGGAGCAATTTGATGAAAAGTGTCATGGAACATTTTGATGACAGGTGTTATGGAACATTGTGATTTCAGGGGTCATCGAACATTGTGATGATAAGTGCATGTAGCATTGTGATGACAGGAGTCATGGAACATTGTGATGACAGGGGTGAGGGAGTATTGTGACAAATAGTGATGTAGCATTGTGATATCAGTGGTGAGAGAGCATTTTGATGAGAAGTGCATGGAGCATTGTGATGACAAATTTTATGGAGCATTGTGATGACAATGTTGTGGAGCACTGTGATGACAAGCGCATGGTGGATTGTGATGAAATGTGTCATGGAGCATTGTGCTGACAAGCGCATGGAGCATTGTGATGACAAGGGTCATGGAGCATTGTGCTGAGAAAGGCATAGAGCATTGTGATGACAAGGGTCTTGGAGCATTGTGATGACAGATTTCATGGATCACTGAGATGAAATGTGGCATGGAGCATTGTGATGACAAGGGTCTTGGAGCATTGTGATGACAAGGGCATGGAGCATTGTGATGAGAAGGCCATGGAACATTCTGATGACATGCGTCATGGAGCTTTGTGATGACAAGGGCATGGAGCATTGTGATATCAGGGGTTTTTATCATTGTGATGAGAATTATCATGGAACCTTGTGATCACTAGGCCGTGGATCATTGTGATGGCAGGTGTCATGGTGCATTGTTATGACAGGGGTAATGGAGCATTGTGATGAGAAGGGTATGGAAATTTGGTCTGAAATGTTTCATGGATTATTGTGATGAGTGTGGGCATGGAGCATTGTGATGACAAGTGCACGGAACACTGTGATACATGGGTCATGCAGGACTGTAATGACAAAGGCATGGAGCATTGTGATGAGAGGGTTCATGGAGCATTGTGATGACAATGACATGGAGCATTGTGATGCCAAGAGTCTTGGATCTTTGTGATGACAAATGTCATGGATCATTTTGATGGCAAGGGCGTTGTGCATTGTGATGAGAAGGGCAGGGAGCATTCTGATAACAGGGTCATGGAGCAATTTGATGAAAAGTGTCATGGAACATTTTGATGACAGGTGTTATGGAACATTGTGATTTCAGGGTTCATCGAACATTGTGATGATAAGTGCATGTAGCATTGTGATGACAGGAGTCATGGAACATTGTGATGACAGGGGTGAGGGAGTATTGTGACAAATAGTGATGTAGCATTGTTATATCAGTGGTGAGAGAGCATTTTGATGAGAAGTGCATGGAGCATTGTGATGACAAATTTTATGGAGCATTGTGATGACAATGTTCTGGAGCACTGTGATGACAAGCGCATGGTGCATTGTGATGACATGTGTCATGGAGAATTGTGCTGAAAAGCGCATGGAGCAATGTGATGACAAGGGTCATGGAGCACTGTGCTGAGAATGTTCATGGAGCATTGTGGTTAAAAAGGTCACAGAGACGGTTGATGACGAGGGCATGGACCATTGTGATGACAAAAGTCATGAAGCTTTGTGATGACTGGAGTCACGGAGCACTGTGATGACAGGGGTCATGGAGCATTGTGATAACATGGGCATGGAGCTTTGTGATGACAAGGGCATGGAACATTGTGAAGACAAGGGCATGGAGCATTGTGAGGAGAAGACCAAGGAGCATTCTGATGGCATGCGTCATTGAGCTTTGTGATGACAATGGCATGTACCATTGTGATTACATGGGACTTGGAGCATTGTGATGAAAAGGGCATGGATCATTGTGACGAAAAAGGCATGGAGCCTTGTCATGACAGGGTTCAAGGAGCATACAGACAACAAGTGTCAGGGAGCATGTTGATGACAAGTGTATTGAGCATTGTGATGACGAAGGTCATAGAGCATTGTGATGAGAAGACCATGGATAATTGTGATGACGAGCATCCTGGGGCATTGTGATGACAAGTGTTATGGAATATTGTGATCACAAGGGTTTGGATCATTGTTATGACAGAGGTCATGGAACATTTTGATTTCGTTGTGATGACAATTGCATGAAGCATTATGATGATGGGCATGGTGCATTGTGATGACAGGGTTCATGGATCATTGAGATGAAAAGGGGCATAGAGCATTGTGATTACAGTGTTCTTGGAGCATTGTGATAAGAAGGGTCATGGAGCCTTGTGATGACAAGGCCATGGAACATCGTGATGGCAGGGGTCATGGAGCATGGTTATGACAGGGGTAATGGAGCATTGTGATGGTAAGGGCTTGGAGCATTGTGATGAGAAAGCCATGGAGCATTCTGATGACATGTCTCATGGAGCTCTGTGAAGACAAGGGCATGGAGCAATGTGATGAGAGCGTTCATGGAGCACTGTGATGACAATGACATAGAGCATTGTGATGCCAAGGGTCATGGATCTTTGTGATGACAAAGGTCATGGAACATTTTGATGGCAAGGGCGTTGTGCATTGTGATGAGAAGGGCAGTTATCATCCTGATGACAGGGTCATGGAGCAATTTGATGAAAAGTGTCAAGGAATATTTTGATGACAGGTGTTATGGAACATTGTGATTTCAGGGTTCATCTAACATTGTGATGATAAGTGCATGTAGCATTGTGATGACAGGAGTCATGGAACATTGTGATGACAGGGGTGAGGGAGTATTTTGACAAATAGTGATGTAGCATTGTGATATCAGTGGTGAGAGAGCATTTTGATGAGAAGTGCATGGAGCATTGTGATGACAAATTTTATGGAGCATTGTGATGACAATGTTGTGGAGCACTGTGATGACAAGCGCATGGTGCATTGTGATGACAAGGGTCATGGAGCATTGTGCTGAGAAAGGCATCGAGCATTGTGATGACAAGGGTCAAAGAGCATTGTGATGAAAAGTTCATGGAGCATTGTGGTTAAAATGGTCACAGAGACTGTTGATGACTAGGGCATGGACCATTGTGATGACAAAGGTCATGAAGCATTGTGATGACTGGAGTCACGGAGCACTGTGATGACAGGGCTCATGGAGCATTGTGGTAACAAGGGCATGGAGCATTGTGATGACAAGGACATGGAACATTGGTCTAATAATTTCATGGAGTATTGCGATGAGAGTTGGTATGGCACATTGTGATGACAAGGGCATGGAGCATTGTGATGACCAGGTCATGCCGTATTGTGAAGACAGGTGTCAGGGAGCATTGTGATCACATATGTAATGGCCCATTGTGATGAGGATGGCATGGAGCACTGTGATGCCAAGTGTCATGGAGGATCCTGATGACAAATGTAATGGAGCCTTGTTATGACAATGGCTTGGAGCATTGTGAAGACAAGGGCCAGGGAGCATTGTGCTGAAATGTGCATGGAGAATTGTGATGACAAGGGTCATGGAGCATTCTGATGAGAAGCTTGTGGAGTATTTTGATGACAATGGCATGGAGCATTCTGATGAAAATGGCATGGGGCATTGTGATGAAAAAGGCATGGAGCCTTTTCGTGACAGGGTTCAAGGAGCATTCTGATGAAAGTGTCAGGGAGGATTGTGATGACAAGTGTATTGAGAATTGTGGTGACAAAGGTCATGGAGCATTGTGATGAAAAGGGCATGGAGTATTGTGATGACAGGCATCATGGAGCTTTGTGAGGACAAGTGTTATGGAACATTGTGATCACAAGGGTTTGGAGCATTGTGATGACAGAGGTCATGGATCATTTTGATTTCAAGGAGCATGGAGCATTGTGATGACAAGGGCATGAAGCAATGTGATCCCAAAGTTCATGGAGGATTTTGATGACAATGGAAATGGAGTATTGTGATGACAAGTGCATAGAGCATTGTAATGACAAGGTCATGTAGCATTTTGCTGACAAAGGCATGGAGCATTGTGATAACAGGTGTCATGGAGCACTGTGATGACAAGCGTCATGGAGCATTGTGAATACAGGGGTCATGGAGCATTGGGATGACAAGGGCATGGATCATTGTGATGACAAGGGTCATGGAGCACTGGGCTGAAAATGTTCATGGAGAGTTGTGATGATAGGTGTCATCTAGCATTGTGACGACAAGGGAATGGAGCATTGTGATGACAAGAGTCCTGGATCATTGTGTTGTCAGGTGTCATGGAGTGTTGTGATGACAGTGGTCATGGAGCATTGTGATGATATTGGCAATGGAGCATTGTGATGAGAAGGTCGTGGAGCATTGGGCTGAAAATGTTCATGGATTATTGTGATGACAGGGGTCATGGAGCATTGTGATGAGAAGGGCATGGATCCTGGTGATGTCAAGGTCCTGGATCATTGTGATGAGAAGACCATGGAGACTTGTGATGGCAAGTCTCATGGAGCATTCTGATGAAAAGGGGCATGGAGCATTGTGATTACAGGGGTCTTGGAGCATTGTTATGACTAGGGCATAGAGCATTGTGATGAGAAGGCCATGGAGAATTCTGATGACATGCATCATGGAGTTTTGTGATGACAAGGGCATGGAGCATTGTGATTACAGGGACCTTGGAGCATTGTGATGAAAGGGTCATGGATCATTGTGATGAAAAATGCATGGAAACTTGTCATGACAGGGTTCAAGGAGCATACTGACGAAAAGGGTCCGGGAGCATTGTGATGACAAGTGTACTGAGCATTGTGATGACAAAGATCATGGAGCATTGTGATGAGAAGACCATGGATAATTGTGATGATGAGCGTCATGGGGTGTTGTGATGATACGTGTTATGCAACACTGTGATCACAAGGATTTGGAGCATTATGATGGCAGAGGTCATGCAGAATATTGATTTCATTGTGATGACAATAGCCTGAAGCATTATGATAATGGGCATTGTGCATTGTGATGACAGGGTTCATGGAGCATTGAGATGAAAAGGGGCATGGCGCATTGTGATTACAAGGGTCTTGGGGCATTGTGATGACAGATTTCATGGAGCATTGAGATGAAATGGGGCATGGAGCATTGTGATTACAAGGGTCTTGGAGCATTTTGTTGACAAGGACATGGAGCACTGTGATGAGAAGGCCATGGAACATTCTGATGACATGCGTCATGGAGATTTGTGATGACAAGGGCATGGAACATTGTGATATCAGGGGTGTTGAGCATTGTGATGAGAATTATCATGGAACCTTGTGATGACTAGGCCGTGGATCATTGTGATGGCAGGTGTCATGGTGCATTGTTATGACAGGGGTAATGGAGCATTGTGATGAGAAGGGTATGGAACTTCGGTCTGAAATGTTTCATGGATTATTGTGATGAGAGTGGGCATGGAGCATTGTGATGACAAGGGCACGGAACACTGTGATACATGGGTCATGCAGGACTGTAATAACAAGGGCATGGAGCATTGTGATGAGAAGTGTCATGGAGCTGTGTGATGACAAGGGCATGGAGCAATGTGATGAAATGGTTCATGGAGCATTGTGATGACAGTGACATGGAGCATGGTGATGCCAAGGGTCTTGGAGCTTTGTGATGACAAGTCATGGAGCATTTTGATGAGAAGGGCAGGGAGCATTTTGATAACCGCGTCATGCAGCAATTTGCTAAAAAGTATAATGGAACATTTTGATGGCATGGGTTATAGAACATTGTGATGGCAGGGGTCTTGGAGCTTTGGGATGGAAAGGGTCATGGAGCATTTTGATGACAGGGCTTATGGAACATTTTGATGGCAGGGGTCATGGAACATTGTGCAGATAAGGGGATGTAGCATTGTGATAACAGTGTCATGGAACATTGTGATTACAAGGATGAGGGTGTATTGTGATGACTAGTGATGGAACATTGTGATATCTCTGGTGAGAGAGCATTTTGATGAGAAGTGCATGGACCATTGTGATTACAAGGTTTATGGAGCATTGCAATGACAAGGTTTGGAACGTTGTGATGAAATGCGCGTGGCACATTGTGATGACAATGGTCATGGAGCATTGTTCTGACAAAGACATGGAGCATTGTGATGACAAGTTTCTCAGAGAATTGTGATGAAAAGTTCATGGAGCATTGTGGTTACAAAGGTCACAGAGCCTTGTGATGACGCGGGAATGGACCACTGTGATGAAAAACGCTATGAATCATTGTGATGACTGGAGTCAGGGAGCATTGTGATGACAGGGGTCATGGAGCATTGTGATGACAAGGGCATGGAGCATTGTGATGACAGTGGCAGGGAGCATTGGTCTGACAAGTTTCATAGATTATTGTGATGAGAGTGGGCATGGTGCATTGTGATGACAATGGCATGGACCATTGTGATTACATGGGACTTGGAGCATTGTGATGAAAAGGGCATGGATCATTGTGATGAAAAATGCATGGAGCCTAGTCATGACAGGGTTCAAGGAGCATACAGACAACAAGTGTCAGGGAGCATATTGATGACAAGTGTATTGAGCATTGTGATGACGAAGGTCATGGAGCATTGTGATGAGAAGACCATGGATAATTGTGATGACGAGCATCCTGGGGCATTGTGATGACAAGTGTTATGGAATATTGTGATCACAAGGGTTTGGAACATTGTTATGACAGAGGTCATGGAACATTTTATTTCGTTGTTATGACAATAGCATGAAGCATTATGATGATGGGCAGGGTGCATTGTGTTGACAGGGTTCATGGATCATTGAGATGAAAAGGGGCATAGAGCCTTGTGATTACAGTGTTCTTGGAGCATTGTGATGAGAAGGGTCATGGAGCCATGTGATGACAAGGCCATGGAACATCGTGATGGCAGTGGTCATGGAGCATTGTTATGACAGGGGTAATGGAGCATTGTGATGGCAAGGGCATGGAGCATTGTGATGAGAAGGTCGTGGAGCATTGGGCTGAAAATGTTAATGGATTATTGTGATGACAGTGGTCATGGAGCATTGTGATGACAAGGGAATGGATCATGGTGATGTCAAGGTCCTGGAACATTGTGATGAGAAGACCATGGAGACTTGTGATTGCAAGTCTCATTGAGCATTCTGATGAAAAGAGACATGGAGCATTGTGATTACAGGGATCTTGGAGCATTGTTATGACTAGGGCATAGAGCACTGTGATGAGAAGGCCATGGAGCATTCTTATGACATGCGTCATGGAGTTTTGTGATGACAAGGGCATGGAGCATTGTGATTACAGGGACCTTGGAGCATTGTGATGAAACGGTCATGGATCATTGTGATGAAAAATGCATGGAAACTTGTCATGACAGGGTTCAAGGAGCATACTGATAACAAGGGTCAGGGAGCATTGTGATGACAAATGTCATGGAGCACTGTGATGAGAAGCGTCAAGGAGCATTGTGAATACAGGGGTCATGGAGCATTGGGTTGACAAGGGTCATGGAGCACTTGGCTGAAAATGTTCATGGAGTGTTGTGATAACAGGGGTCATCGAGCATTGTGATGACTAGGGTATGGAGCATTGTGATGACAAGAGTCCCGGATCATTGTGCTGTCAGGTGTCATGGAGTGTTGTGATGACAGTGGTCATGGAGCATTGTGATGATATTGGCTATTGAGCATTGTGATGAGAAGGTCGTGGAGCATTGGGCTGAAAATGTTCATGGATTATTGTGATGACAGGGGTCATGGAGCATTGTGATGACAATGGCTTGGAGCATTGTGATGACAAGGGTCAGGGAGCATTGTGCTGACAAGTGCATGGAGAATTGTGATGACAAGGGTAAGGGAGCATTCTGATGAAAAGCTTGTGGAGTATTTAATGAAAATGGCATGGAGCAATGTGATGAAAACGGCATGGGGCATCGTGATGAAAAAGGCATGGAGCCTTTTCGTGACAGGTTTCAAGGAGCATTCTGATGACATGTGTCAGCGAGCATTGTGATGACAAGTGTAAAGAGAATTGTGGTGACAAAGGTCATGGAGCATTGTGATGAAAAGGGCATGGAGTATTGTGATGACAGGCATCATGGAGTGTTGTGATGACAAGTGTTATGGAACATTGTGATCACAAGGGTTTGGAGCATTGTGATGACAGAGGTCATGGATCATTTTGATTTCAAGGAGCATGGAGCATTGTGATGACAAGGGCATGAATCAATGTGATCCCAAGGTTCATGGAGGATTGTGATGACAAGCACATAGAGAATTATAATGACAAGGTCATGTAGCATTTTGCTGACAAAGGCATGGAGCATTGTGATGACATGTGTCATGGAGCTCTGTGATGACAAGCGTCAAGGAGCACTGTGAATACAGGGGTCATGGAGCATTGGGATGACAAGGGCATGGATCCTTGTGATGACAAGCTTCATGAAGCACTGGGCTGAAAATGTTCATGGAGTGTTGTGATGACAGGGGTCATAGAGCATTGTGACGACTAGGGAATGGAGCATTGTGATGACAAGAGTCCCGGATCATTGTGTTGTCAGCTGTCATGGAGTGTTGTGATGACTGTGGTCATGGAGCATTGTGATGATATTGGCCATGGAGCATTGTGATGAGAAGGTCGTGGAGCATTGGGCTGAAAATGTTCATGGATTATTGAGATGACAGGGGTCATGTAGCATTGTGATGATAAGGGAATGGATCATGGTGATGACAAGGTCCTGGAGCATTGTGATGAGAAGACCATTGAGACTTGTGATGAAAGATCTCATGGAGCATTCTGATGAAAAGGGGCATGGAGCATTGTGATTACAGGGGTCTTGGAGCATTGTGATGAAAAGGGCATGGAACATTGTGATGAGAAGGCCAGGAAACATTCTGATGACATGCCTCATGGAACTTTTTGATGACAAGTCCATGGAGCATTGTGATTACACGGATCTTGGAGCATTGTGATGGAAAGGACATGGATTATTGTGATGAAAACGGCATGGATCCTTGTCATGACAGTTTTCAAGGAGCATACTGACGACAAGTGTCAGGGAGCATTGTGATGACAAGTGTATTGAGCATCGTGATGACAAAGATCATGGAGCATTGTGATGATAAGACCATGGATAATTGTGATGATGAGCGTCATGGGGTGTTGTGATGATAAGTTTTATGGAACATTGTGATCACAAGGGTTTGTAGCATTGTGATACCAGAGGTCATGGAGAATATTAATTTCATTGTGATGACAATAGACTGAAGTATTATGATGATGGGCATCGTGCACTGTGATGATAGGGTTCATGGAGCATTGAGATGAAAAGGGGCATGGAGCATTGTGGTTACAAGGGACTTGGAGCATTGTGATGACAAGGGCATGGAGCATTGTGATGAGAAGGCCATGGAACATTCTGATGACATGCGTCATGGAGCTTAGTGATGAGAAGGGCATGGAGCATTGTGATAACAGTGGTTTTCAGCATTGTGATGACAAGTGTCATGGAACCTTGTGAAAACTAGGCCGTGGAACATTGTGATGGCAGGGGTCAGGGTGCATTGTTATGACAGAGGTAATGGAGCATTGTGATGAGAAGGGCATGGAACATTGGTCTGAAATATTTCATGTATTTTTTTGATGAGAGTGGGCATGGAGCATTGTTATGACAAGGGTACGGAACACTATGATACATTCGTCATGCAGGATTGTAATGACAAGGGCATGGAGCATTTTGATGAGAAGGGCATCGAGCATTTTTATGACAAGTGACATGGAGCTTTGTGATGACAAGGGCATTGAGCAATGTTATGAGAGGGTTCATGGAGCATTGTGATGACAATGACATTTAGCATTGTGATGCCAGGGGTCATGGAGCTTTCTGCTGACCAGTCATGGAGCATTTTGATGACAAGGACATGGTGCATTGTGATGAGAAGTGTAGGGAGAATTTTGATGACCGGGTCATGCAGCAATTTGATGAAAAGTGTAATGGAACATTTTGATGGCAGGGGTTATAGAACATTGTGATGTCAGGTGTCTTGGAGCTTTGGGATGAAAAGGTTCATGGAGCATTTTGATGACATGGGTTATGGAACATTGTGATGTCAGGGGTCTTGGAACATTGTGCTGATAATGGGATGTAGCAGTGTGATGACAGGGTCATGGAATATTGTGATTACAGGGGTGAGGGAATATAGTGATGACTAGGGATGGAATACTGTGATATCTCTGGTAACAGCGCATTTTGATGAGAAGTGCATGGAGCATTGTGATTACAAGGTTTATGGAGCATTGCAATGACAAGGTTGTGGACAGTTGTGATGAAATGTGCGTGGCACATTGTGATGACAATGGTCATGGAGCATTGTTCTGACAAAGACATGTAGCATTGTGATGACGAGGGTCACAGAGAATTGTAATGAAAAGTTCATGGAGCATTGTGGTAACAAATATCACAGAGCTTTGTGATGACGCGGGCTTGGAAGATTTTGAGGAAAAACGTTATGGAGCATTGTGATGACTGGAGTCACTGAGCATTGTGATGACAGGGGTCATGGAGCACTGTGATGACATGTGTCATGGAACATTGTGCTGACAAGTGCATGGAGCATTGTGATGACAAGGGTCATGGAGCATTGTGCTGAGAAAGGCATAGAGCATTGTGATGACAAGGGTCAAAGAGCATTGTGATGAAAAGTTCATGGAGCATTGGGTTTAAAATGGTCACAGAGACTGTTGATGACGAGGGAATGGACCATTGTGATGACAAAGTTCATGAAGCATTGTGATGACTGGAGTAACAGAGCATTGTGATGACAGGGGTCATGGAGCATTGTGATAACAAGGGCATGGAGCATTGTGATGACAAGTGCAGGGAACATTGGTGTAATAAGTTTCAAGGTTGGTTGTGATGACAGTTGGAATGGCCTATTGTGATGACAAAGGCATGGAGCATTGTGATGACCAGGTCATGCAGTATTGTGAAGAGAGGTGTCAGGGAGCATTGTGATGACATATGTAATGGCCCATTGTGATTACAATGGCATGGAGCATTGTGATGCCAAGTGTCATGGAGGATTCTTATGAGAAAGGTAATGGAGCATTGTGATGACAAGGGTCCGGGAGCATTCTGATGACAAGCTTGTGGAGTATTTTGATGACAATGGTATGGAACATTGTGATGAAAATGGCATGGGGCATTGTGATGAAAAAGGCATGGAGCCTTTTCGTGACGGGGTTCAAGGAGCATTCTGATGACAAGTGTCAGGGAGCATTGTGATCACAAGTGTATTGAGAATTTTGATGACAATGGTCATGGAGCATTGTGATGAAAAGGGCATGGAGTATTGTAATGACAGGCATCATGGAACGTTGTGATGACAAGTGTTATGGAACAATGTGATCACAAGGGTTTGGAGCATTGTGATGACAGAGGTCATGGATCATTTTGATTTGATTTTGATGACAATAGCCTGAAGCATTATGATGCTGGGCATTGTTCATTGTGATGACAGGGTTCATGGAGCATTGAGATGAAAAGGGGCATGGGGCATTGTGATTACAGGGGTCTTAGAGCATTGTGATGACAAGAGCAGGGAGCATTTTGATGAGAAGTCCATGGAACATTCTGATGACATGCGTCATGAAGCTTTGGATGGCAAGAGCATGGAGCATTGTGATTCCAGGGGTCTTGGAGCATTGTGATGAAAAGGGCATGCATCATTGTGATGAAAAAGGCATGGAGCCTTGTCATGACAGGTTTCATGGAGCATACTGACGACAAGTGTCAGGGAGCATTGTGATGACAAGTGTATTGAGAATTGTGATGACAAAGGTCATGGAGCATTGTGATGAAAAGTGTATGGAGTATTGTGATGACAGGCATCATGGAGCATTGTGAGGACAAGTGTTATGGAACATTGTGATCACAAGGGTTGGAGCATTGTGATGACAGAGGTCATGGATCATTTTGATTTCAAGGAGCATGGAGCATTGTGATGACAAGGGCATGAAGCAATGTGATCCCAAGGTTCATGGAGGATTGTGATGACAATGGAAATGGAGCATTGTGATGACAAGTGCATAGAGCATTGTAATGACAAGGTCATGTAGCATTTTGCTGACAAAGGCATGGAGCATTATGAAGACAGGTGTCATGGAGCACTGTGATGACAAGCGTCATGGAGCACTGTGAATACAGGGGTCATGGAACATTGGGATGACAAGGGCATGGATCATTGTGATGACAAGGGTCATGGAGCATTGGGCTGAAAATGTTCATAGAGTATTGTGATGAAAGGGGTCATGGAGCATTGTGATTACAGGGGTCTTGGAGCTTTGTGATGACAAGAGTCCCGGATCATTGTGTTGTCAGGTGTCATGGAGTGTTGTGATGACACTGGTCATGGAGCATTGTGATGATACTGGTCATGGAGCATTGTGATGAGAAGGTCATGGAACATTGGGCTGAAAATGTTCCTGTATTATTGTGATGACAGGGGTCATGGAGCATTGTGATGACAAGAAAATGGAGCATGGTGATGACAAGGTCTTGGAGCATTGTGATGAGTTGACCATGGAGACTTGTGATGACAAATATCATGGAGCCTTCTGAAGAAAAGGGGCATGGAGCATTGTGATTACGAGTGTCTTGGAGCATTGTGATGACAAGGGCATGGAACATTGTGAGGAGAAAGCTATGGAACATACTGATGACATGCGTCATGGAGCTTTGTGATGACAAGAGCATGGAGCATTGTGATTACAAGGGTCTTGGAGCATTGTGATGACAATTGTCATGGTGTCCTGTGATCACAAGGCCATGGAACATTGTGATGGCAGGGGTCACGGAGCATTGTTGACAGTGGTAATGGAGCATTGTGATGAGAAGTGCATTGAGCATTTGTCTGAAATGTTTCATGGATTATTGTGATGACAGTGGGCATGGCGCATTGTGATGACAAGGGCACGGTACACTGTGATACATGGGTGATGGAGGATTGTAATGACAAGGACATGGAGCATTGTGATGAGAAGGGCATCGAGCATTGTGATGACAAGTGTCATGGAGCTTTGTGATGACAAGTGAATGGAGCAATTTGATAAGAGGGTTCATGGAGCATTGTGATGTCCATGGCATGGAGCACTGTGATGCCAAGGGTCATGGAGCTTAGTGATGACCATGGTCATGGAGCATTTTGATGACAAGGGTGTGGTGCATTGTGATGAGAAGGGCAGGGAGCATTTTGATGACAGGGTCATGCAGCAATTTGATGAAAAGTGTAATGGAACATTTTGATGACTGGGGTTACAGAACATTGTGATGCCAGGGGTCATGGAGCTTTGGGATGAAAAGTGTCATGGAGCATTTTGATGACAGGGGTTATGGAACATTGTGATGTCAGGGGTCATGGAACATTGTGCTGATAAGGGGATGTAGCATTGTGATGACAGGGGTCATGGAACATTGTGATAACAGGGGTGAGGGTGGATTGTGATGACTAGTGATGGAACATTGTGATATCTCATGTGAGAGAGCATTTGGATGAGAAGTGCATGGAGCATTGTGATTACAAGGTTTATGGAGCATAGCGATGACAAGGTTGTGGATCATTTTGATGAAAAGCACATGGCACATTGTGATGACAAGGGTCATGGAGCATTGTTCTGAAAAAGGCATGGAGCATTGTGATGACAAGGGTCACGGAGCATTGTGATGAAAATTTCATGGAGCATTGTGGTTACAAATGTCACAGAGCCTTGCGATGACACAGCCATG
This sequence comes from Mesoplodon densirostris, assembly GCF_025265405.1. NCBI lineage: Eukaryota > Metazoa > Chordata > Mammalia > Artiodactyla > Ziphiidae > Mesoplodon > Mesoplodon densirostris. The sequence continues at coordinate 127,117,300 of NC_082661.1, forward strand.
GACCGTTGTGATGAGAAACGTTATGAAGCATTGTGATGACTGGAGTCACGGAGCACTGTGATGACAAGGGCCATGGCGCATTGTGATGACAAGGGCATGGAACATTGTGATGACAGGGGCATGGAGCATTGGTCTGACAAGTTTAATAGATTATTGTGATGACATTGGACATGGTGCATTGTGATGACAAGGGCATGGAGCATTGTGATGACAAGGGCATGGAGTATTGTGAAGACAGGTGTAAGGGGGCATTGTGATAACATATGTCATGGTCAATTTCAAAGACAATGGCATGGAGCATTGTGATGCCAAATGTCATGGTCCATTGCGATGACAGGGGCATGAAGCATTGTGATTACATGGGACTTTGAGCATTGTGATGACAAAGGTCATGGAGCATTGTGAAGAGAAATCCATGGAGCCTTCTGATGACATGTCTCATGGAGCATTCTGATGAAAAGGGGCATGGAGCATTCTGATTACATGGGTCATGGAACATTGTGATAACAAGGGCAAGGAGCATTGGTCTAATAAGTTTCATGGATTATTGTGATGAGAGTTGTAATGGCACATTGTGATGACAAGGGCATGGAGCATTGTGATGACCAGGTCATGCAGTATTGTGAAGATAGGTGTCAGGGAGCATTGTGATGACATATGTAATGGCCCATTGTGATGACAATGACATGGAGCATTGTGATGCCAAGTGTCATGGAGGATTCTGATGACAAAGGTAATAGAGCATTGTCATGACAATGGCTTGGAGCATTGTGATGATAAGGGTCAGGGAGCATTGTGCTGACAAGTGCATGGAGAATTGTGATGACAAGGGTCATGGAGCATTCTGATGACAAGCTTGTGGAGTATTTTGATGACAATGGCATGGAGCATTGTGATGAAAATGGCATGGGGCATTGTGATGAGTAGGCCATCGAGCATTGTGATGACAAGTGTCCAGGAGCTGTGTGATGACAAGGGCATGGAGCAATGTGATTAGAGGGTTCATGGAGCATTGTGATGACAATTACATGGAGCATTGTGATGTCAACGGTCATGGAGCTTAGTGATGACAATGGTCATGGAGCATTTTGATGACAAGGGTGTGGTGCATTGTGATGAGAAGGGCAGGGAGCATTGTGATGACAAGGGCATGGAATATTGTGAAGACAGGTGTCAGGGGGCATTGTGATGAAATATGTCATGGTCCATTGCGATGACAATAGCATGGAGCATAGTGATGCCAAATGCAAGGGAGGATTGTGATGACAAATATAATGGAGCACTGTGATGACTAGGGCTTGGAGCATTATGAAGACAAGGGCCATTGAGAATTTTCATGACAATGTCGTGAACCATTGTGATGACAAGGTCCTGGAGCATTGTGATGTGAAAGCCATGGAGCCTTGCGATGACAAGTCTCATGGAGCATACTGATGAAAAGGGGCATGGGGCATTCTGATTACAGGGGTCTTGGAACATTGTGATAACAAGAGCATGGAGCAATGTGATGACAAGGGCATGGAGCATTGGTCTAATAAGTTTCATGGATTATTGTGATGACAGTTGGAATGGCGCATTGTGAAGACAAGAGCATGGAGCATTGTGATGACCTGGTCATGCAGTATTGTGAAGAGAGTTGTCAGGGAGCATTGTGATTACATATGTAATGGCCCATTGTGATGACAATGGCTTGGAGCATTGTGATGCCAAGTGTCATGGAGGATTCTAATGACAAAGGTAATGGAGCATTGTGATGACAATGGCTTGGATCATTGTGATGACAAGGGTCAGGGAGCATTGTTCTGACAAGTGCATGGAGAATAGTGATGACAAGGGTCATGGAGCATTCTGATGACAAGCTTGTGGAGTATTTTGATGACAATGGCATGGAGCATTGGGATGAAAACAGCATGGGGCTTTGTGATGAAAAAGGCATGGAGCCTTTTCATGACAGGGTTCAAGGAGCATTCTGACGACAAGTGTCAGGGAGCATTGTGATGACAAGTGTATTGAGAATTGTGATGACAAAGTCATGGTGCATTTTGATGAGAAGACCATGGATAATTGTGATGAAGAGCGTCATGGGGTGTTGTGATGATAAGTGTTTTGCAACATTGTGATCACCAGGGTTTGGAGCATTGTGATGACAGAGGTCATGGAGCATTTTGATTTCACTGTGATGACAAAAGACTGAAGCATTATGATGATGGACATGGTGCATTGTTTTGACAGTGTTCATGGAGCATTGAGATGAAAAGGGGCATGGAGCATTGTAATTACAGGTGTCTTGGAGCATTGTGATGACAAGGGCATGGAGCATTGTGATGAGAAGTGCATGGAACATTCTGATGATATGCATCATGGAGCTTTTTGATGACAAGGGCAAGGAGCATTATGATTACAGGGGTCTTGGAGCACTGTGATGTAAAGCGCATGGATCAATGTGATGAAAATGGCATGGAGCCTTGTCATGAAAGAGTTCATGGAGCATACTGACGACAAGTGTCAGGGAGTATTGTGATGAAAAGAGTATTGAGAATTGTGATGACAAAGTCATGGAGCCTTGTGATGAGAAGACCATGGATAATAGTGATGATTAGCGTCATGGGGTTTTGTGATGATAAGTGTTATGCAACATTGTGATCACCATGGTTTGGAGCATTGTCATGACAGAGGTCATGGAGCATTTTGATTTCATTGTGATGACAATAGCCTGAAGAATTATGATGATGGGCATGGTTCATTGTGATGAAAGGGATCGTGGAGCATTGTGATGAAAAGGGGCATGGAGCATTGTGATTACAGGGGTCTTGGAGCATTGTGATGAGATGTGTCATGGAGACTTGTGATGACAGGGGTTATGGAGCATTGTGATGACCAGGGAATGGAGCATGGTGATGACAAGGTCTTGGAGCATTGTGATGAGATGACCATGGAGACTTGTGATGACAAGTCTCCTGGAGCATTCTGATGAAAAGGGGCATGGAGCATTGTGATTACGAAGGTATGGAGCATTGTGATGACAAGGGCATGGAGCATTGTGAGGAGAAGGCCATGGAACATTCTGATGACATGTGTCATGGAGCTTTGTGATGACAAGGGCATCGAGCATTGTGATGACAGGGTCATTGAGCATTCGTCTGAAAAGTTTCATAGATTATTGTGATGACAGTGGACATGGTGCATTGTGATGACAAGGGCATGGAGCATTGTGATTTCAGGGGTCTTGAGCATTGTGATGAGAAGTATCATGGAACCTTGTGATGACTAGGCCGTGGAACATTGTGGTGGCAGAGGTCATGGTGCATTGTTATGACAGGGGTAATGGAGCATTGTGATGAAAATGGTATGGAACTTTGGGCTGAAATGTTTCATGGATTATTGTGATGAGAGTGGGCAGGGAAAATTGTGATGACCAAGGCACGGAACACTGTGATACATGGGTCATGCAGGACTGTAATAACAAGGGCATGGAGCATTGTGATGAGAAGGGCATCGAGCATTGTGATGACAAGTGTCATGGAGCTTTGTGATGACAAAGGCATGGAGCAATGTGATGAGAGGGATCATGGAGCATTGTGATGACAATGACATGGAGCATTGTGATTCCAAGTGTCTTGGAGCTTTGTGATGACAAATGTCATGGAGCATTTTGATGACAAGGGCATGGTGCATTGTGATGAGAAGGCCAGGGAGCATTTTGATGACCGGGTCATGCAGCAATTTGATAAAAAGTGTAATGTAATATTTTGATGGCAGGGGTTATAGAACATTGTGATGTCAGGGGTCTTGGAGCTTTGGGATGGAATGGGTCATGGAGCATTTTGTTTACAGGGTTTATGGAACATTGTGATGGCAGGGGTCATGGAACATTGTGATTATAAGGGGATGTAGCATTGTGATGACAGCGTCATGGAATATTGTGATTACAAGGGTGAGGGAATATTGTGATGACTAGTGATGGAACATTGTGATATCTCTGGTGAGAGAGCATTTTGATGAGAAGTGCATGGACCATTGTGATTACAAGGTTTATGGAGCATTGCAATGACAAGTTTGTGGACAGTTGTGATGAAATGCGCATGGCACATTGTGATGACAGTGGTCATGGAGCATTGTTCTGACAAAGACATGGAGCATTGTGATGACAAGTTTCACAGAGAATTGTGATGTAAAGTTCATGGAGTATTGTGGTTACAAAGGTCACAGAGCCATGTGATGATGCGGGATGGACCATTGTGATGAAAAACGTTATGAAGCATTGTGATGACAGGGGTCATGGAGCATTGTGATGACAAGGGAATGGAACATTGTGATGAGAGTGGCATGGAGCATTGGTCTGACAAGTTTCATAGATTATTGTGATGAGAGTGGAAATGGTGCATTGTAATGACAATGGCATGGAGCATTGTGATAATAAGGTCATGGAGTATTGTGAAGACAGGTGTCAGGGAGCATTCTGATGAAATATGTTATTGTCCATTGCGAAGACAATGGCATGGAGCATTGTGATACCAAATGTAATGGAGGATTGTGATGACAAATATAATGGAGCATTGTGATGATTAGGGCTTGGAGCATTATGATGACAAGGGCCATTGAAAATTTTGATGACAAGGCCGTGAAGCATTGTGATGACAAGGTCCTGGAGCATTGTGATGACAAAACCATGGAGCCTTGTGATGACAAGTCTCATGGAGCATACTGATGAATAGGGGCATGGAGCATTGTGATTACAGGGGTCCTGGAGCATTGTGATGACAAGGGCATGGAGCATTGTGAGGAGAAGGTCATGGAACATTCTGATGACATGTGTCATGGAGCTTTGTGATGACAATGGCATGGAGCATTGCGATTACATGGGTCTTGGAACATTGTGATGACAATGGTCATGGAGCCTTGTGATCGCATGGCCGTGGAACATTGTGATGGCAGGGGTCATGGAGCATTGTTGACAGAGGTAATGGAGCATTGTGATGAGAAGGGCATTGAGCATTGGTCTGAAATGTTTCATGGATTATTGTGATGAGAGTGGCCATGGAGCATTGTGATGACAAGGGCACGGTACACTGTGATACATGGGTCATGGAGGATTGTAATGACAAGGACATGGAGCATTATGATGAGAAGGGCATCGAGCATTGTGATGACAAGTGTCACGGAGCTGTGTGATGACAAGGGCATGGAGCATTGTGATGACATGTGTCATGGAGCACAGTGATGACAAGCGTCACAGATCATTGTGAATACATGGGTCATGGAGCATTGGGATGACAAGGGCATGGATCATTGTGATGACATGGGTCATGGAGCACTTGGCTGAAATTGTTCATAAAGTGTTGTGATGACAGGGGTCATGGAGCATTGTGATGACTAGGGAATGGAGCATTGTGATGACAAGAGTCCTGGATCATTGTGTTGTCAGCTGTCATGGAGTGTTGTGATGACAGTGGTCATGGGACATTGTGATGATATTGGCCATGGGGCATTGTGATGAGAAAGTCGTGGAGCATTGGGCTGAAAATATTCATGTATTATTGTGATGACAGGGGCCATGGAGCATTGTGATGACAACGGAACGGAGCATGGTGATGACAAGGTCGTGGAGCATTGTGATGAGAAGACCATGGAGACGTGTGATGACAAGTCTCATGGAGCATTCTGATGAAAAGGGGCATGGAGCATTGTGATTACAGGTGTCTTGGAGCATTATGATGACAAGGCCTTGGAGCATTGTGATTACAGGGATCTTGGAGCATTGTGATGAAAAGGGCATGGATTATTGTGATGAAAAAGGCATGGATCCTTGTCATGACAGGGTTCAAGGAGCATACTGACGACAAGTGTCAGGGAGCATTGTGATGACAAGTGTATTGAGCATTGTGATGACAAAGATCATGGAGCATTGTGATGAGAAGGCCATGGATAATTGTGATGATGTGCGTTATGGGGTGTTGTGATGATACGTGTTATGGAACATTGTGATCACAAGGATTTGGAGAATTATGATGACAGAGGTCATGGAGAATATTGATTTTATTGTGATGACAAGGGCATGGAGCATTGTGATGACAGGGTCATGGAGCATTCGTCTGAAAAGTTTCATAGATTATTGTGATGACAGTGGACATGGTGCATTGTGATGACAAGGGCATGGAGCATTGTGATTTCAGGGGTCTTGAGCATTGTGATGAGAAGTATCATGGAACCTTGTGATGACTAGGCCGTGGAACATTGTGGTGGCAGAGGTCATGGTGCATTGTTATGACAGGGGTAATGGAGCATTGTGATGAAAATGGTATGGAACTTTGGGCTGAAATGTTTCATGGATTATTGTGATGAGAGTGGGCAGGGAAAATTGTGATGACCAAGGCACGGAACACTGTGATACATGGGTCATGCAGGACTGTAATAACAAGGGCATGGAGCATTGTGATGAGAAGGGCATCGAGCATTGTGATGACAAGTGTCATGGAGCTTTGTGATGACAAAGGCATGGAGCAATGTGATGAGAGGGATCATGGAGCATTGTTATGACAATGACATGGAGCATTGTGATTCCAAGTGTCTTGGAGCTTTGTGATGACAAATGTCATGGAGCATTTTGATGACAAGGGCATGGTGCATTGTGATGAGAAGGCCAGGGAGCATTTTGATGACCGGGTCATGCAGCAATTTGATAAAAAGTGTAATGTAATATTTTGATGGCAGGGGTTATAGAACATTGTGATGTCAGGGGTCTTGGAGCTTTGGGATGGAATGGGTCATGGAGCATTTTGTTTACAGGGGTTATGGAACATTGTGATGGCAGGGGTCATGGAACATTGTGATTATAAGGGGATGTAGCACTGTGATGACAGCGTCATGGAATATTGTGATTACAAGGGTGAGGGAATATTGTGATGACTAGTGATGGAACATTGTGATATCTCTGGTGAGAGAGCATTTTGATGAGAAGTGCATGGACCATTGTGATTACAAGGTTTATGGAGCATTGCAATGACAAGGTTGTGGACCGTTGTGATGAAATGCGCATGGCACATTGTGATGACAGTGGTCATGGAGCATTGTTCTGACAAAGACATGGAGCATTGTGATGACAAGTTTCACAGAGAATTGTGATGTAAAGTTCATGGAGTATTGTGGTTACAAAGGTCACAGAGCCATGTGATGATGCGGGATGGACCATTGTGATGAAAAACGTTATGAAGCATTGTGATGACAGGGGTCATGGAGCATTGTGATGACAAGGGAATGGAACATTGTGATGAGAGTGGCATGGAGCATTGGTCTGACAAGTTTCATAGATTATTGTGATGAGAGTGGAAATGGTGCATTGTAATGACAATGGCATGGAGCATTGTGATAATAAGGTCATGGAGTATTGTGAAGACAGGTGCCAGGGAGCATTCTGATGAAATATGTTATTGTCCATTGCTAAGACAATGGCATGGAGCATTGTGATACCAAATGTAATGGAGGATTGTGATGACAAATATAATGGAGCATTGTGATGATTAGGGCTTGGAGCATTATGATGACAAGGGCCATTGAAAATTTTGATGACAAGGCCGTGAAGCATTGTGATGACAAGGTCCTGGAGCATTGTGATGACAAAACCATGGAGCCTTGTGATGACAAGTCTCATGGAGCATACTGATGAATAGGGGCATGGAGCATTGTGATTACAGGGGTCTTGGAACATTGTGATGACAAGGGCATGGAGCATTGTGAGGAGAAGACCAAGGAGCATTCTGATGGCATGCGTCATTGAGATTTGTGATGACAAGGGCATGGACCATTGTGATTACATGGGTCTTGGAGCATTGTGATGAAAAGGGCATGGATCATTGTGATGAAAACGGCATGGAGCCTTGTCATGACAGGGTTCAAGGAGCATACAGACAACAAGTGTCAGGGAGCATTTTTTTTTTTTTTTTTTTTTGCGGTACACAGGCCTCTCACTGTTGTGGCCTCTCCCATTGAGGAGCACAGGCTCCGGACGCGCAGGCTCAGCGGCCATGGCTCACAGGCCCAGCCGCTCCAGGGCATGTGGGCTCCTCCCAGACCGGGTCACCAACCCGTATCCCCTGCATCGGCAGGCGGACTCTCAACCACTGCGGCACAAAGGAAGCCCCTGTCATGGAGCATTCTGATGACATGTGTCATGGAGCTATGTGAAGACAAGGGCATGGAGCAATGTGATGAGAGCGTTCATGGAGCATTGTGATGACAATGACATGGAGCATTGTGATGCCAAGGGTCATGGATCTTTGTGATGACAAAGATCATGGAGCATTGTGATGGCAATGGCTTTGTGCATTGTGATGAGAAGGGCAGGGCGCATTCTGATGACAGGGTCCTGGAGCAATTTGATGAAAAGTGTCATGGAACATTTTGATGACAGGTGTTATGGAACATTGTGATTTCAGGGGTCATCGAACATTGTGATGATAAGTGCATGTAGCATTGTGATGACAGGAGCCATGGAACATTGTGATGACAGGGGTGAGGGAGTATTGTGACAAATAGTGATGTAGCATTGTGATATCAGTGGTGAGTGAGCATTTTGATGAGAAGTGCATGGAGCATTGTGATGACAATTTTATGGAGCATTGTGATGACAATGTTGTGGAGCACTGTGATGACAAGCGCATGGTGCATTGTGATGACATGTGTCATGGAGCATTGTGCTGACAAGCGCATGGAGCATTGTGATGACAAGGGTCATGGAGCATTGTGCTGAGAAAGGCATAGAGCATTGTGATGACAAGGGTCAAAGAGCATTGTGATAAAAACTTCATGGAGAATTGTGGTTAAAAAGGTCACAGAGACTGTTGATGACGAGGGCATGGACCATTGTGATGACAATGCTCATGAAGCATTGTGATGACTGGAGTCACGGAGCACTGTGATGACAGGGGTCATGGAGCATTGTGATAACAAGGGCATGGAGCATTGTGATGACAAGGGCATGGATCATTTGTCTAATAAGTTTCATGGATTATTGCAATGACATTTGGAATGGCCCATTGTGATGACAAGTTTCACAGAGAATTGTGATGAAAAGTTCATGGAGCATTGTGGTTACAAACGTCACAGAGCCTTGTGATGACGTGGACATGGACCATTGTGATGACAAACGTTATGAAGCATTGTGATAAGTGGAGTCATTGAGCATTGTGATGACATGGGTCATGGAGCATTGTGATGACAATGGCATGGAACATTGGGATGACAGTGGCATGGAGCATTGGTCTGACAATTTTCATAGATTATTGTGATGAGAGTGGGAATGGTGCATTGTAATGACAAGGGCATGGAGCATTTTGATAATAAGGTCATGGAGTATTGTGAAGACAGTTGTCAGGGAGCATTGTGATGAAATATGCCATGGTCCATTGCGAAGACAATGGCATGGAGCATTGTGATACCAAATGTAATGGAGGATTGTGATAACAAATATAATGGAGCATTGTGATGATTAGGGCTTGGAGCATTATGATGACAAGGGCCATTGAAAATTTTCAGGAAAATGTAGGGAAGCATTGTGATGACAATGTCCTGGAGCATTGTGATGACAAAACAATGGAGCCTTGTGATGACAAGTCTCATGGAGCATACTGATGAACAGGGACATGGAGCATTGTGATTACAGGGGTCTTGGAACATTTTGATGACAAGGGCATGGAGCATTGTGAGGAGAAGACCAAGGAGCACTCTGATGTCATGCGTCATTGAGCTTTGTGATGACAAGGGCATGGAGCATTGTGATTACAGGGGTCTTGGGGCATTGTGATGAAAAGGGTATGGAGCATTGTGATGAAAATGGCATGGAGCCTTGTCATGACAGGGTTCAAGGAGCATACAGACATCAAGTGTCAGGGAGCAGTTTGATGACATGTGTATTGAGCATTGTGATGACGAAGGTCATGGAGCATTGTGATGAGAAGGCCATGGATAATTGTGTTGACGAGCGTCATGGGGCATTTTGATGACAAGTGTTATGGAATATTGTGATCACAAGGGTTTGGAGCATTGTTATGACAGACGTCATGGAACATTTTGATTTCATTGTTATGACAAAAGCATGAAGCATTATGATGATGGGCATGGTGCATTGTGATGACAGGGTTCATGGTTCATTGAGATGAAAAGCGGCATAGAGCATTATGATTACAGTGTTCTTGGAGCATTGTGATGAGCATGGTCATGGATCCTTGTGATGACAAGGCCATGGAACATCGTGATGGCAGGGGTCATGGAGCATTGTTATGACAGGTGTAATGGAGCATTGTGATGGCAAGGGCATGGAGCATTGTGATGAGAAGACCATGGAGCATTCTGATGACATGTGTCATGGAGCTATGTGAAGACAAGGGCATGGAGCAATGTGATGAGAGCGTTCATGGAGCATTGTGATGACAATGACATGGAGCATTGTGATGCCAAGGGTCATGGATCTTTGTGATGACAAGTCATGAAGCATTGTGATGACAAGGGCATTGAGCATTGTGATATCAGGGGTCTTGAGCATTGTGATGAGAAGTATCATGGAACCTTGTGATGACTAGGCCGTGGAATATTGTGATGGCAGGTGTCATGGTGCATTGTTATGACAGGGGTAATGGAGCATTGTGATGAGAAGGGTATGGAACTTTGGTCTGAAATGTTTCATGGATTATTGTGATGAGAGTGGGCATGGAGCATTGTGATGACAAGGGCACGGAACACTGTGAAACATGTGTCATGCAGGACTGTAATGACAAGGGCATGGAGCATTGTGATGAGAAGGGCATCGAGCATTGTGATGACAGGTGTCATGGAGCTTTGTGATGACAAGGGTATTGAGCAATGTTATGAGATGGTTCATGGAGCATTGTGATTACAATGACATTGAGCATTGTGATGCCAAGGGTCATGGAGCTTTGTGATGACAAGTCATGTAGCATTTTGATGACAAGGGCATGGTGCATTGTGAAGAGAAGGGCAGGGAGCATTTTGATGACGTGGTGATGCAGCAATTTGATAAAAAGTGTAAAGGAATATTTTGATGGCAGTGGTTATAGAACATTGTGATGTCAGGGGTCTTGGAGCTTTGGGATGGAAAGGGTCATGGAGCATTTTGATGACACGGGTTATGGAACACTGTGATGGCAGGGGTCATGGAACATTCTGATGATAAGGGGATGTAGCAGTGTGATGAGAGGGTCATGGAACATTGTGATTCCAGGGGTGAGGGAGTATTGTGATGACTAGTGATGGAACATTGTGCTATCTCTGGTGAGAGAGCATTTTGATGAGAAGTGCATGTACCATAGTGATTACATGGTTTATGGAGCATAGCAATGAAACGGTTGTGGACAGTTGTGATGAAATACACGTGGCACATTGTGATGACAATGGTCATGGAGCATTGTTCTGACAAAGGCATGGAGCATTGTGATGACAAGGGTCACAGAGAATTGTGATGAAATGTTCATGGAGCATTGTGGTTACAAAGGTCACAGAGCCTTGTGATGACGCGGGCATGGACCATTGTGATGACAAACCTTATGAAGCATTGTGATGACTGGAGTCACGGAGCATTGTGATGACAAATTTTATGGGGAATTGTGATGACAAGATTGTGGACCACTGTGATGACAAGCGCATGGTGCACTGTAATGACATGTGTCAAGGATCATTGTGCTGACAAGCTCATGGAGCATTGTGATGACAAGGGTCATGGAGCATTGTGCAGAGAAAGGCATAGAGCATTGTGATGAAAAGGGTCAAAGAGCATTGTGATGAAAAGTTCATGGAGCATTGTGGTAAAAAAGGTCACAGAGACTGTTGATGACGAGGGCATGGACCATTGTGATGACAAAGGTCATGAAGCACTGTGATGACTGGAGTCACGGAGCATTGTGATGACAGGGGTCATGGAGCATTGTGATAACAAGGGCATGGAGCACTGTGATGACAAGGGCATGGAACATTGGTCTAATAATTTTCATGGATTATTGCGATGACAGTTGTAATGTCGCATTGTGATGACAAGGGCCTGGAGCATTCTGATGACCAGGTCATGCAGTATTGTGAAGTCAGGTGTCACGGATCATTGTGATGACATATGTAATGGCCCATTGTGATGACGACGGCATGGAGCATTGTGATGCCATTTGTCATTGAGGATTCTTATGACAAAGGTAATGGGGCATTGTAATGACAATGGCTTGGAGCATTGTGGTGACAAGTTTCAGGGAGCATTGTGCTCACAAGGGCATGGAGAATTGTGATGACAAGGGTCATGGAGCATTCTGATGACAAGCTTGTGGAGTATTTTGATGACAATGGCATGGAGTATTGTGTTGAAAATGGAATGGGCATTGTGATGAAAAAGGCATGAAGCCTTTTTGTGACAGGGTTCAAGGAGCATTCTGATGACAATTGTCAGGGAGCATTGTGATTACAATTGTATTGAGAATTGTGATGACAATGTTCATGGAGCTTTGTAATGAAAAGGGCATGGAGGATTGTGATGACAGGCATAATGTAGGATTGTGATGACAAGTGTTATGGAACATTGTGATCACAAGTGTTTGGAGCATTGTGATGACAGAGGTTTGGATCATTTTGACTTCAAGGAGCATGGAGCATTGTGATGACAAGGGCATGAAGCAATGTGATCCCAAGGATCATGGAATATTGTGATGACAATGGAAATGGAGTATTGTGATGACAAGCGCATAGAGGACTGTAATGACAAGGTCTTGTAGCATTTTGCTGACAAATGCATGGAGCATTGTGATGACATGTGTCATGGAGCACTGTGATGACAAGCTTCACGGAGCATTGTAAATACAAGGGTCATGGAGCATTGGGATGACAAGGGCATGGATCATTTTGATGACAAGGGTCATGGAGGACTGGGCTGAAAATGTTCATGGAGTGTTGTGATGACAGGGGTCATGGAGCATTGTGATGAATAGGGAATGGAGCATTGTGATGAGAAGACTCCCGGATCATTGTGTTGTCAGGTGTCATGGAGTGTTGTGATGACAGTGGTCATGGAGCATTTTGATGATATTAGCCATGGGGCATTGTGATGAGAACGTCGTGGAGCATAGGGCTGAATATATTCTTGGATTATTGTGATGACAGGGGTTATGGAGCATTGTGATGACAAGGGAATGGAGCATGGTGATGACAAGGTCCTGGAGCATTGTGATGAGATGGCCATGGAGACTTGTCATGACAAGTCTCATGGAGCATTCTGAAGAAAAGGGGCATAGAGCATTGTGATTACAGGGGTCTTGGAGCATTGTGATGACAAGGGCATGGGGCATTGTGATGAGAATGCCATGGAGCATTCTGATGACATGCGTCATGGAGTTTTGTGATGACAAGGGCATGGAGCATTGTGATTACAGGGATCTTGGAGGATTGCGATGAAAAGGTCATGGATCATTGTGATGAAAAAGGCATGGAGCCTTGTCATGACAGGGTTCAAGGAGCATACTGATGACAAGGGTCAGGGAGCATTGTGATGACAAGTGTATTGAGCATTGTGATGACAAAGTTCATGGAGCATTGTGATCAGAAGACCATGGATAATTGAGATGATGAGCGTCATGTGGTGTTGTGATGATAAGTGTTATGAAACATTGTGATCACAAGGTTTTGGAGCATTATGATCACAGAGGTCATGGAGAATATTGATTTAATTGTTGTGACAATAGCCTGAAGCTTTATGATGATGGGCATGGTTCATTGTGATGACTAGGTTCATGAAGCATTGAGATGAAAAGGGGCATGGAGCATTGTGATTACAGGGGTCTTGGAGCATTGTGATGACAAGGGCATGGAGCATTGTGATGAGAAGGCCATGGAACATTCTGATGACATGCGTCATGGAGCTTTGTGATGACAAGGGAATGTAGCATTGTGATTTCAGCGGTCTTGAGCATTGTGATGAGAAGTGTCATGGAAACTTGTGATGACTAGGCCGTGGAACATTGTGATGGCAGGGGTCATGGTGCATTGTTATGACAGGGGTAATGGAGCATTGTGTTGAGAAGGGTAGGAACTTTGGTCTGAAATGTTTCTTGGATTATTGTGATGAGAGTGGGCATGGAGCATTCTGATGACAAGGGCTCGGAACACTGTGATACATGGGTCATGCAGGACTGTAATGACAAGGGCATGGAGCATTGTGATTAGAAGGGCATCGAGCATTGTGATGACAAGTGTCATGGAGCTTTGTGATGATAAGTGTTATGCAACATTGTGATCACAAGGGTTTGTAGCATTATGATCACAGAGGTCATGGAGAATATTGATTTAATTGTGATGACAATAGCCTGAAGCATTATGATGATGGGCATGCTTCATTGTGATGACAGGTTTCATGAAGCATTGAGATGAAAAGGGGCATGGAGCATTGTGATTACAGGGGTCTTGGAGCATTGTGATGACAACGGTATGGAGCATTGTGATGAGAAGGCCATGGAACATTCTGATGACATGCGTCATGGAGCTTTGTGATGACAAGGGAATGTAGCATTGTGATTTCAGGGGTCTTGAGCATTGTGATGAGAAGTGTCATGGAACCTGATGATGACTAGGCCGTGGAATATTGTGATGGCAGGGGTCATGGTGCATTGTTATGACCGGGGTAATCGAGAATTGTGATGAGAAGGGTATGGAACTTTGGTCTGAAATGTTTCATGGATTATTGTGATGAGAGTGGGTATGGAGCATTGTGATGACAAGGGCACAGAACACTGTGACACATGGGTCATGCAGGATTGTAATGACAAGGGCATGGAACATTGTGATTAGAAGGTCATGGAGCATTGTGATCACAAGTGTCATGGAGCTTTGTGATGACAAGGGCATGGAGCAATGTTATGAGAGGGTACATGGAGCATTGTGATGCCAATGACATGGAGCATTGTGATGCCAAGAGTCATGGAGCTTTGTGATGACAAGTCATGGAGCATTTTGATGAAAAGGGCATGGTGCATTGTGATGAGAAGGGCAGGGAGCATTTTGATGACCGGTTCATGCAGCAATTTGATAAAAATTGTAATGGAACATTTTGATGGCAGGTGTTATAGAACATTCTGATGTCAGGGGTCTTGGAGCTTTGGGATGGAAAGGGTCATGGAGCATTTTGATGACAGGGCTTATGGAACATTGTGATGGCAGGGGTCATGGAACATTGTGATGATAAGTGGATGTAACATTGTGATGACAGGGTCATGGATCATTGTGATTCCAGGGGTGAGGGAGTATTGTGATGACTAGTGATGGAACACTGTGATATCTCTGGTGAGAGAGCATTTTGATGAGAAGTGCATGGACCATTGTGATTACAAGGTTTATGGAGCATTGCAATTACAAGGATGTGGACAGTTGTGATGAAATGCGCATGGCACATTGTGATGACAATGGTCATGGAGCATTATTCTGACAAAGACATGGAGCATTGTGATGACAAGGGTCACTGAGAATTGTGATGAAAAGTTCATGGAGCATTTTGGTTACAAAAGTCACAGAGCCTTGTGATGATGCAGGCATGGACCATTGTGATGAAAAACGTTATGAAGAATTGTGATGACTGGAGTCAAGGAGCATTGTGATGACACGGGTCATGGAGCACTGTGATGACAAGGGCATGGTGCATTGTGATGACAGGGGCATGGAGCATTGGTCTGACAAGTTTCATAGATTATTGTGCTGAGAGTGGGCATGGTGCACTGTGATGACAATGACATGGAGCACTGTGATGCCAAGCGTCATGGTTATTTGTGACGACAAATGTCATGGAGCATTTTGATCGCAAGGGCGTTGTTCATTGTGATGAGAAGGGCATGGAGCATTGTGATGACAGGGTCATGGAGTAAGTTGATGAAAAGTGTCATGGAACATTTTGATGACAGGTGTTATGGAACATTGTGATGTCATGGGTCATCGAACATTTTGAGGATAAGTGCATGTAGCATTGTGATGACAGGAGTCATGGAACATTGTGATGACAGGGGTGACGGAGTATTGTGACAAAACTGATGTAGCATTGTGATATCAGTGGTGAGAGAGCATTTTGATGAGAAGTGCATGGAGCATTGTGATGACAAATTTTATGGGGAATTGTGATGACAAGATTGTGGAGCACTGTGATGACAAGCGCATGGTGCATTGTGATGACATGTGTCAAGGAGCATTGTGCTGAAAAGCGCATGGAGCATTGTGATGACAAGGGTCATGGAGCATTGTGCTGAGAAAGGCATAGAGCATTGTGATGACAAGTGTATTGAGAATTGTGATGACAAAGGTCATGGAGCTTTGTAATGAAAAGGGCATGGAGTATTGTGATGACAGGCATCATGGAGCGTTGTGATGACAAGTGTTATGGAACATTGTGATCACAAGTGTTTGTAGCATTGTGATGAGAGGTTTGGATCATTTTGACTTCAAGGAGCATGGAGCATTGTGATGACAAGGGCATGAAGCAATGTGATCCCAAGGTTCATGGAGGATTGTGATGACAATGGAAATGGAGTATTGTGATGACAAGCGCATAGAGGACTGTAATGACAAGGTCTTGTAGCATTTTCCTGACAAAGGCATGGAGCACTGTGATGACATGTGTCATGGAGGACTGTGAGGACAAGCTTCACGGAGTATTGTGAATACAGGGGTCATGGAGCATTGGGATGACACGGGCATGGATCATTGTGATGACAAGGGTCATGGAGCACTGGGGTGAAAATGTTCATGGAGTGTTGTGATGACAGGGGTCATGGAGCATTGTGATGACTAGGGAATGGAGCATTGTGATGAGAAGAGTCCCGGATCATTGTGTTGTCAGGTGTCATGGAGTGTTGTGATGACAGTGGTCATGGAGCATTGTGATGATATTCGCCATGGAGCATTGTGATGAGAAGGTCGTGGATCACTGGGCTAAAAATGTTCATGAATTATTGTGATGAGAGAGGTCATGGAGAATTGTGATGACAAGGGAATGGAGCATGGTGATGACAAGGTCCTGGAGCACTGTGATGAGAAGACCATGGAGACTTGTGAAGACAAGTCTCATGGAGCATTCTGATTAAAAGGGGCATGGAGCATTGTGATTACAGGGGTCTTGGAGCATTGTGATGACAGAGGTCATGGAGCATTTTAATTTTGTTGTGATGACAATAGCATGAAGCATTATGATGATGGGCATGGTGAATTGTGATGACAGGGTTCATGGATCATTGAGATGAAAAGCGGCATAAAGCATTGTGATTACAGGGTTCTTGGAGCACTGTGATGAGAAGGGTCATGGAGCTTTGTGATGACAAGTCCATGGAACACTGTGATGGCAGGGGTCATGGAGCATTGTTATGACAGGGGTAATGGAGCATTGTGATGGCCAGGGCTTGGAGCATTGTGATGAGAAGGCCATGGAGCATTCTGATGACATGTGTCATGGAGCTATGTGAAGACAAGGGCATGGAGAAATGTGATGAGAGCGTTCATGGAGCATTGTGATGACAATGACATGGAGCATTTTGATGCCAAGGGTCATGGATCTTTGTGATGACAAAGGTCATGGAGCATTGTAATGGCAAGGGCGTTGTGCATTGTGATGAGAAGGTCAGGGAGCATTCTGATCACAGGGTCATGGAGCAATATGATGAAAAGTTTCATGGAACATTTTGATGACAGGTGTTATGGAACATTGTGATTTCAGGGATCATCGAACATTGTGATGATAAGTGCATGTAGCATTGTGATGACAGGAGTCATGGAACATTGTGATGACAGGGGTGAGGGAGTATTGTGACAAATAGTGATGTAGCATTGTGATATCAGTGGTGAGAGAGCATTTTGATGAGAAGAGCATGGAGCATTGTGATGACAAATTTCATGGAGCATTGTGATGACAATGTTGTGGAGCACTGTGATGACAAGCGCATGTTGCATTGTGATGACATGTGTCATGGAGCATTGTGCTGACAAGGGCATGGAGCATTGTGATGACAAGGGTCATGGAGCATTGTGCTGTGAAAGGCATAGAGCATTGTGATGACAAGGCTCAAAGAGCATTGTGATGAAAAGTTCATGGAGCATTGTGGTTAAAAAGGTCACAGAGACTGTTGATGACGAGGGCATGGACCATTGTGATGACAAAGGTCATGAAGCATTGTGATGACTGGAGTCACGGAGCATTGTGATGACAGGGGTCATCGACCATTCTGATAACAAGGTCATGGAGCATTGTGTTGAGAAAGGCATAGAGCATTGTGATGACAAGTGTCTTGGAGCATTGTGATGACAAGGGCATGGAACATTGGACTAATAATTTTCATGGAGTATTGCAATGACAGTTGGAATAGCACACTGTGATGACAAGGGCATGGAGCATTGTGATGCCAAGTGTCAGGGAGGATTCTGATGACAAAGGTAATGGACCATTATGATGAAAAGGGTATGGTGTATTGTGATGACAGGCATCATGGAGCGTTGTGACGACCAGTGTTATGGAACATTGTGATCACAAGGGTTTGGAGCATTGTGATGACAGAGGTCATGGATCATTTTGATTTCAAGGAGCATGGAGCATTGTGATGACAAGGGCATGAAGCAATGTGATCCCAAAGTTCATGGAGGATTGTGATGACAATGGAAATGGAGTATTGTGATGACAAGCGCATAGAGCATTGTAATGACAAGGTCATGTAGCATTTTGCTGACAAAGGCATGGAGCATTGTGATGACATGTGTCATGGAGCACTGTGATGACAAGCGTCACAGAGCATAGTGAATACAGGGGTCATGGAGCATTGGGATGACAAGGGCATGGATCATTGTGATGACAAGGGTCATGGAGCACTGGGCTGAAAATGTTCATGGAGAGTTGTGCTGACAGGTGTCATGTAGCATTGTGACGACAAGGGAATGGAGCATTGTGATGACAAGAGTCCTGGATCATTGTGTTGTCAGGTGTCATGAAGTGTTGTGGTGACAGAGGTCATGGAGCATTGTGATGATATTGGCAATGGAGCATTGTGATGAGAAGGTCGTGGAGCATTGGGCTGAAAATGTTCATGGAATATTTTGATGACAGGGGTCATGGAGCATTGTGATGACAAGGGAATGGATCATGATGATGTCAAGGTCCTGGAACATTGTGATGAGAAGACCATGGAGACTTGTGATGGCAAGTCTCATGGAGCATTCTGATGAAAAGGGGCATGGAGCATTGTGATTACAGGGGTCTTGGAGCATTGTTATGACTAGGGCATAGAGTATTCTGATGAGAAGGCCATGGAGAATTGTGATGACATGCGTCATGGAGTTTTGTGATGACAAGGGCATGGAGCATTGTGATTACAGGGACCTTGGAGCATTGTGATGAAATGGTCATGGATCATTGTGATGAAAAATGCATGGAAACTTGTCGTGACAGGGTTCAAGGAGCATACTGACGACAAGGGTCAGGGAGCATTGTGATGACAAGTGTATTGAGCATTGTTATGACAAAGATCATGGAGCATTGTGATGAGAAGACTATGGATAATTGTGATGATGAGCATCATGGGGTGTTGTGATGATACGTGTTATGCAACATTGTGATCACAAGGGTTTGGATCATTATGATGACAGAGGTCATGCAGAATATTGATTTCATTGTGATGACAATAGCCTGAAGCATTATGATGTTGGGCATGGTGCATTGTGATGACAGGGTTCATGGAGCATTGAGATGAAAAGCGGCATGGAGCATTGTGATTACAAGGGTCTTGGAGCATTGTGATGACAGATTTCATGGAGCATTGTGATGAAATGTGGCATGGAGCATTGTGATGACAAGGGTCTTGGAGCATTGTGATGACAAGGGCATGGATCATTGTGATGAGAAGGCCATGGAACATTCTGATGACATGCGTCATGGAGCTTTGTGATGACAAGGGCATGGAGCATTGTGATATCAGGGGACTTGATCATTGTGATGAGAATTATCATGGAACCTTGTGATCACTAGGCCGTGGATCATTGTGATGGCAGGTGTCGTGGTGCATTGTTATGACAGGGGTAATGGAGCATTGTGATGAGAAGGGTATGGAACTTTGGTCTGAAATGTTTCATGGATTATTGTGATGACTGTGGGCATGGAGCATTGTGATGACAAGGGCACGGAACACTGTGATACATGGGTCATGCAGGACTGTAATGACAAAGGCATGGAGCATTGTGATGAGAAGGGCATCGAGCATTGTGATGACAAGTGTCATGGAGCTGTGTGATGACAAGGGCATGGAGCAATGTGATGAGAGTGTTCATGGAGCATTGTGATGACAATGACATGGAGCATTGTGATGCCAAGGGTCTTGGATCTTTGTGATGACAAAGGTCATGGAGCATTTTGATGGCAAGGGCGTTGTGCATTGTGATGAGAAGGGCAGGGAGCATTCTGATGACAGGGTCATGGAGCAATTTGATGAAAAGTGTCATGGAACATTTTGATGACAGGTGTTATGGAACATTGTGATTTCAGGGATCATCGAATATTGTGATGATAAGTGCATGTAGCATTGTGATGACAGGAGTCATGGAACATTGTGATGACAGGTGTGAGGGAGTATTGTGACAAATAGTGATGTAGCATTGTGATATCAGTGGTGAGAGAGCATTTTGATGAGAAGTGCATGGAGCATTGTGATGACAAATTTTATGGAGCATTGTGATGACAATGTTGTGGAGCACTGTGATGACAAGCGCATGGTGCATTGTGATGACATGTGTCATGGAGCATTGTGCTGAAAAGCGCATGGAGCAATGTGATGACAAGGGTCATGGAGCATTGTGCTGAGAATGTTCATGGAGCATTGTGGTTAAAAAGGTCACAGAGATGGTTGATGACGAGGGCATGGACCATTGTGATGACAAAAGTCATGAAGCATTGTGATGACTGGTGTCATGGAGCATTGTGATGACAGGGGTCATGGAGCATTGTGATAACATGGGCATGGAGCATTGTGATGACAAGGGCATGGAACATTGTGAAGACAAGGGCATGGAGCATTGTGAGGAGAAGACCAAGGAGCATTCTGATGGCATGCGTCATTGAGCTTTGTGATGACAATGGCATGTACCATTGTGATTATATGGGACTTGGAGCATTGTGATGAAAAGGGCATGGATCATTGTGACGAAAAATGCATGGAGCCTTGTCATGACAGGGTTCAAGGAGCATACAGACAACAAGTGTCAGGGAGCATGTTGATGACAAGTGTATTGAGCATTGTGATGACGAAGGTCATAGAGCATTGTGATGAGAAGACCATGGATAATTGTGATGACGAGCATCCTGGGGCATTGTGATGACAAGTGTTATGGAATATTGTGATCACAAGGGTTTGGAGCATTGTTATGACAGAGGTCATGGAACATTTTGATTTCTTTGTGATGACAATTGCATGAAGCATTATGATGATGGGCATGGTGCATTGTGATGACAGGGTTCATGGATCATTGAGATGAAAAGGGGCATAGAGCATTGTGATTACAGTGTTCTTGGAGCATTGTGATAAGAAGGGTCATGGAGCCTTGTGATGACAAGGCCATGGAACATCGTGATGGCAGGGGTCATGGAGCATGGTTATGACAGGGGTAATGGAGCATTGTGATGGCAAGGGCTTGGAGCATTGTGATGAGAAGGCCATGGAGCATTCTGATGACATGTGTCATGGAGCTATGTGAAGACAAGGGCATGGAGCACTGTGATGACAATGACATGGAGCATTGTGATGCCAAGGGTCATGGATCTTTGTGATGACAAAGGTCATGGAGCATTTTGATGGCAAGGGCGTTGTGCATTGTGATGAGAAGGGCAGTTAGCATTCTGATGACAGGGTCATGGAGCAATTTGATGAAAAGTGTCAAGGAATATTTTGATGACAGGTGTTATGGAACATTGTGATTTCAGGGGTCATCGAACATTGTGATGATAAGTGCATGTAGCATTGTGATGACAGGAGTCATGGAACATTGTGATGACAGGGGTGAGGGAGTATTTTGACAAATAGTGATGTAGCATTGTGATATCAGTGGTGAGAGAGCATTTTGATGAGAAGTGCATGGAGCATTGTGATGACAAATTTTATGGAGCATTGTGATGACAATGTTGTGGAGCACTGTGATAACAAGCGCATGGTGCATTGTGATGACAAGGGTCATGGAGCATTGTGCTGAGAAAGGCATCGAGCATTTTGATGACAAGTGTCAAAGAGCATTGTGATGAAAAGTTCATGGAGCATTGTGGTTAAAATGGTCACAGAGACTGTTGATGACGAGGGCATGGACCATTGTGATGACAAAGGTCATGAAGCATTGTGATGACTGGAGTCACGGAGCACTGTGATGACAGGGGTCATGGAGCATTGTGGTAACAAGGACATGGAGCATTGTGATGACAAGGACATGGAACTTTGGTCTAATAATTTCATGGAGTATTGCGATGAGAGTTGGTATGGCACACTGTGATGACAAGGGCATGGAGCATTGTGATGACCAGGTCATGCTGTATTGTGAAGACAGGTGTCAGGGAGCATTGTGATCACATATGTAATGGACCATTGTGATGAGGATGGCATGGAGCACTGTGATGCCAAGTGTCATGAAGGATCCTGATGAAAAATGTAATGGAGCCTTGTTATGACAATGGCTTGGAGCATTGTGAAGACAAGGGCCAGGGAGCATTGTGCTGAAATGTGCATGGAGAATTGTGATGACAAGGGTCATGGAGCATTCTGAT
Source organism: Mesoplodon densirostris (assembly GCF_025265405.1). Classification (NCBI taxonomy): domain Eukaryota; kingdom Metazoa; phylum Chordata; class Mammalia; order Artiodactyla; family Ziphiidae; genus Mesoplodon; species Mesoplodon densirostris. Next base: position 127,140,095 of record NC_082661.1, read on the forward strand.
GACAAGCTTGTGGAGTATTTTGATGACAATGGCATGGAGCATTCTGATGAAAATGGCATGGGGCATTGTGATGAAAAAGGCATGCAGCCTTTTCGTGACAGGGTTCAAGAAGCATTTTGATGACAAGTGTCAGGGAGGATTGTGATGACAAGTGTATTGAGAATTGTGGTGACAAAGGTCATGGAGCATTGTGATGAAAAGGGCATGGAGTATTGTGATGACAGGCATCATGGGGCGTTGTGATGACAAGTGTTATGGAACATTGTGATCACAAGGGTTTGGAGCATTGTGATGACAGAGGTCATGGATCATTTTGATTTCAAGGAGCATGGAGCATTGTGATGACAAGGGCATGAAGCAATGTGATCCCAAAGTTCATGGAGGATTTTGATGACAATGGAAATGGAGTATTGTGATGACAAGCGCATAGAGCATTGTAATGACAAGTTCATGTAGCATTTTGCTGACAAAGGCATGGAGCACTGTGATGACATGTGTCATGGAGCACTGTGATGACAAGCGTCAAGGAGCATTGTGAATACAGGGGTCATGGAGCATTGGGATTACAAGGGCATGGATCATTGTGATGACAAGGGTCATGGAGCACTGGGCTGAAAATGTTCATGGAGAGTTGTGATGATAGGTGTCATGTAGCATTGTGACGACAAGGGAATGGAGCATTGTAATGACAAGAGTCCTGGATCACTGTGTTGTCAGGTGTCATGGAGTGTTGTGATGACTTTGGTCATGGAGCATTGTGATGATATTGGCAATGGAGCATTGTGATGACAAGGTCGTGGAGCATTGGGCTGAAAATGTTCATGGATTATTGTGATGACAGGGGTCATGGAGCATTGTGATGACAAGGGCATGGATCCTGGTGATGTCAAGGTCCTGGATCATTGTGATGAGAAGACCATGGAGACTTGTGATGGCAAGTCTCATGGAGCATTCTGATGAAAAGGGGCATGGAGCATTGTGATTACAGGGGTCTTGGAGCATTGTTATGACTAGGGCATAGAGCATTGTGATGAGAAGGCCATGGAGAATTCTGATGACATGCATCATGGAGTTTTGTGATGAAAAGGGCATGGAGCATTATGATTACAGGGACCTTGGAGCATTGTGATGAAATGGTCATGGATCATTGTGATGAAAAATGCATGGAAACTTGTCATGACAGGGTTCGAGGAGCATACTGACGAAAAGGGTCCGGGAGCATTGTGATGACAAGTGTATTGAGCATTGTGATGACAAAGATCATGGAGCATTGTGATGAGAAGACCATGGATAATTGTGATGATGAGCGTCATGGGGTGTTGTGATGATACGTGTTATGCAACACTGTGATCACAAGGATTTGGAGCATTATGATGACAGAGGTCATGCAGAATATTGATTTCATTGTGATGACAATAGCCTGAAGCATTATGATGACGGGCATGGTGCATTGTGATGACAGGGTTCATGGAGCATTGAGATGAAAAGGGGCATGGAGCATTGTGATTACAAGGGTCTTGGGGCATTGTGATGACAGATTTCATGGAGCATTGAGATGAAATGGGGCATGGAGCATTGTGATTACAAGGGTCTTGGAGCATTTTGATGACAAGGACATGGAGCACTGTGATGAGAAGGCCATGGAACATTCTGATGACATGCGTCATGGAGCTTTGTGATGACAAGGGCATGGAGCATTGTGATATCAGGGGTCTTGAGCATTGTGATGAGAATTATCATGGAACCTTGTGATGACTAGGCCGTGGATCATTGTGATGGCAGGTGTCATGGTGCATTGTTATGACAGGGGTAATGGAGCATTGTGATGAGAAGGGTATGGAACTTCGGTCTGAAATGTTTCATGGATTATTGTGATGAGAGTGGGCATGGAGCATTGTGATGACAAGGGCACGGAACACTGTGATACATGGGTCATGCAGGACTGTAATGACAAGGGCATGGAGCATTGTGATGAGAAGTGTCATGGAGCTGTGTGATGACAAGGGCATGGAGCAATGTGATGAAATGGTTCATGGAGCATTGTGATGAGAGTGACATGGAGCATTGTGATGCCAAGGGTCTTGGAGCTTTGTGATGACAAGTCATGGAGCATTTTGATGAGAAGGGCAGGGAGCATTTTGATAACCGCGTCATGCAGCAATTTGATAAAAAGTATAATGGAACATTTTGATGGCAGTGTTTATAGAACATTGTGATGGCAGGAGTCTTGGAGCTTTGGGATGGAAAGGGTCATGGAGCATTTTGATGACAGGGCTTATGGAACATTTTGATGGCAGGGGTCATGGAACATTGTGCAGATAAGGGGATGTAGCATTGTGATAACAGTGTCATGGAACATTGTGATTACAAGGATGAGGGTGTATTGTGATGACTAGTGATGGAACATTGTGATATCTCTGGTGAGAGAGCATTTTGATGAGAAGTGCATGGACCATTGTGATTACAAGGTTTATGGAGCATTGCAATGACAAGGTTTGGAACGTTGTGATGAAATGTGCGTGGCACATTGTGATGACAATGTTCATGGAGCATTGTTCTGACAAAGACATGGAGCATAGTGATGACATGTTTCTCAGAGAATTGTGATGAAAAGTTCATGGAGCATTGTGGTTACAAAGGTCACAGAGCCTTGTGATGACGCGGGAATGGACCACTGTGATGAAAAACGTTATGAAGCATTGTGATGACTGGAGTCTCGGAGCATTTTGATGACAGGGGTCATGGAGCATTGTGATGACATGGGCATGGAGCATTGTGATGACAGTGGCATGGAGCATTGGTCTGACAAGTTTCATAGATTATTGTGATGAGAGTGGGCATGGTGCATTGTGATGACAATGGCATGGACCATTGTGATTACATGGGACTTGGAGCATTGTGATGAAAAGGGCATGGATCATTGTGATGAAAAAGGCATGGAGCCTAGTCATGACAGGGTTCAAGGAGCATACAGACAACAAGTGGCAGGGAGCATGTTGATGACAAGTGTATTGAGCATTGTGATGACGAAGATCATGGAGCATTGTGATGAGAAGACCATGGATAATTGTGATGACGAGCATCCTGGGGCATTGTGATGACAAGTGTTATGGAATATTGTGATCACAAGGGTTTGGAACATTGTTATGACAGAGGTCATGGAACATTTTATTTCGTTGTTATGACAATAGCATGAAGCATTATGATGATGGGCAGGGTGCATTGTGATGACAGGGTTCATGGATCATTGAGATGAAAAGGGGCATAGAGCATTGTGATTACAGTGTTCTTGGAGCATTGTGATGAGAAGGGTCATGGAGCCATGTGATGACAAGGCCATGGAACATCGTGATGGCAGGGGTCATGGAGCATTGTGATGGCAAGGGCATGGAGCATTGTGATGAGAAGGTCGTGGAGCATTGGGCTGAAAATGTTAATGGATTATTGTGATGACAGGGGTCATGGAGCATTGTGATGACAAGGGAATGGATCATGGTGATGTCAAGGTCCTGGAACATTGTGATGAGAAGACCATGGAGACTTGTGATTGCAAGTCTCATTGAGCATTCTGATGAAAAGAGACATGGAGCATTGTGATTACAGGGATCTTGGAGCATTGTTATGACTAGGGCATAGAGCACTGTGATGAGAAGTCCATGGAGCATTCTTATGACATGCGTCATGGAGTTTTGTGATGACAAGGGCATGGAGCATTGTGATTACAGGGACCTTGGAGCATTGTGATGAAACGGTCATGGATCATTGTGATGAAAAATGCATGGAAACTTGTCATGACAGGGTTCAAGGAGCATACTGATGACAAGGGTCAGGGAGCATTGTGATGACAAGTGTCATGGAGCAATGTGATGAGAAGCGTCAAGGAGCACTGTGAATACAGGGGTCATGGAGCATTGGGTTGACAAGGGTCATGGAGCACTTGGCTGAAAATGTTCATGGAGTGTTGTGATAACAGGGGTCATCGAGCATTGTGATGAATAGGTTATGGAGCATTGTGATGACAAGAGTCCCGGATCATTGTGTTGTCAGGTGTCATGGAGTGTTGTGATGACAGTTGTCATGGAGCATTGTGATGATATTGGCTATTGAGCATTGTGATGAGAAGGTCGTGGAGCATTGGGCTGAAAATGTTCATGGATTATTGTGATGACAGGGGTCATGGAGCATTGTGATGACAATGGCTTGGAGCATTGTGATGACAAGGGTCAGGGAGCATTGTGCTGACAAGTGCATGGAGAATTGTGATGACAAGGGTCAGGGAGCATTCTGATGAAAAGCTTGTGGAGTATTTAATGAAAATGGCATGGAGCAATGTGATGAAAACGGCATGGGGCATCGTGATGAAAAAGGCATGGAGCCTTTTCGTGACAGGTTTCAAGGAGCATTCTGATGACATGTGTCAGCGAGCATTGTGATGACAAGTGTAAAGAGAATTGTGGTGACAAAGGTCATGGAACATTGTGATGAAAAGGGCATGGAGTATTGTGATGACAGGCATCATGGAGTGTTGTGATGACAAGTGTTATGGAACATTGTGATCACAAGGGTTTGGAGCATTGTGATGACAGAGGTCATGGATCATTTTGATTTCAAGGAGCATGGAGCATTGTGATGACAAGGGCATGAATCAATGTGATCCCAAGGTTCATGGAGGATTGTGATGACAATGGAAATGGAGTATTGTGATGACAAGCGCATAGAGAATTATAATGACAAGGTCATGTAGCATTTTGCTGACAAAGGCATGGAGCATTGTGATGACATGTGTCAAGGAGCTCTGTGATGACAAGCGTCAAGGAGCATTGTGAATACAGGGGTCATGGAGCATTGGGATGACAAGGGCATGGATCCTTGTGATGACAAGCTTCATGAAGCACTGGGCTGAAAATGTTCATGGAGTGTTGTGATGACAGGGGTCATAGAGCATTGTGACGACTAGGGAATGGAGCATTGTGATGACAAGAGTCCCGGATCATTGTGTTGTCAGCTGTCATGGAGTGTTGTGATGACTGTGGTCATGGAGCATTGTGATGATATTGGCCATGGAGCATTGTGATGAGAAGGTCGTGGAGCTTTGGGCTGAAAATATTCATGGATTATTGAGATGACAGGGGTCATGTAGCATTGTGATGATAAGGGAATGGATCATGGTGATGACAAGGTCCTGGAGCATTGTGATGAGAAGACCATTGAGACTTGTGATGAAAGATCTCATGGAGCATTCTGATGAAAAGGGGCATGGAGCATTGTGATTACAGGGGTCTTGGAGCATTGTGATGAAAAGGGCATGGAACATTGTGATGAGAAGGCCAGGAAACATTCTGATGACATGCCTCATGGAGCTTTTTGATGACAAGTCCATGGAGCATTGTGATTACACGGATCTTGGAGCATTGTGATGGAAAGGACATGGATTATTGTGATGAAAAAGGCATGGATCCTTGTCATGACAGTTTTCAAGGAGCATACTGACGACAAGTGTCAGGGAGCATTGTGATGACAAGTGTATTGAGCATCGTGATGACAAAGATCATGGAGCATTGTGATGATAAGACCATGGATAATTGTGATGATGAGCGTCATGGGGTGTTGTGATGATAAGTTTTATGGAACATTGTGATCACAAGGGTTTGTAGCATTATGATATCAGAGGTCATGGAGAATATTAATTACATTGTGATGACAATAGACTGAAGTATTATGATGATGGGCATCGTGCACTGTTATGACAGGGTTCATGGAGCATTGAGATGAAAAGGGGCATGGAGCATTGTGGTTACAAGGGTCTTGGAGCATTGTGATGACAAGGGCATGGAGCATTGTGATGAGAAGGCCATGGAACATTCTGATGACATGCGTCATGGAGCTTAGTGATGAGAAGGGCATGGAGCATTGTGATAACAGTGGTTTTCAGCATTGTGATGACAAGTGTCATGGAACCTTGTGAAGACTAGGCCGTGGAACATTGTGATGGCAGGGGTCAGGGTGCATTGTTATGACAGAGGTAATGGAGCATTGTGATGAGAAGGGCATGGAACATTGGTCTGAAATATTTCATGTATTTTTTTGATGAGAGTGGGCATGGAGCATTGTTATGACAAGGGTACGGAACACTATGATACATTCGTCATGCAGGATTGTAATGACAAGGGCATGGAGCATTGTGATGAGAAGGGCATCGAGCATTGTTATGACAAGTGTCATGGAGCTTTGTGATGACAAGGGCATTGAGCAATGTTATGAGAGGGTTCATGGAGCATTGTGATGACAATGACATTTAGCATTGTGATGCCAGGGGTCATGGAGCTTTCTGCTGACCAGTCATGGAGCATTTTGATGACAAGGACATGGTGCATTGTGATGAGAAGTGTAGGGAGAATTTTGATGACCGGGTCATGCAGCAATTTGATGAAAAGTGTAATGGAACATTTTGATGGCAGGGGTTATAGAACATTGTGATGTCAGGTGTTTTGGAGCTTTGGGATGAAAAGGGTCATGGAGCATTTTGATGACATGGGTTATGGAACATTGTGATGTCAGGGGTCTTGGAACATTGTGCTGATAAGAGGATGTAGCAGTGTGATGACAGGGTCATGGAATATTGTGATCACAGGGGTGAGGGAGTATTGTGATGACTAGGGATGGAATACTGTGATATCTCTGGTAAGAGCGCATTTTGATGAGAAGTGCATGGAGCATTGTGATTACAAGGTTTATGGAGCATTGCAATGACAAGGTTGTGGACCGTTGTGATGAAATGTGCGTGGCACATTGTGATGACAATGGTCATGGAGCATTGTTCTGACAAAGACATGTAGCATTGTGATGACGAGGGTCAGAGAGAATTGTAATGAAAAGTTCATGGAGCATTGTGGTAACAAATATCACAGAGCCTTGTGATGACGCGGGCTTGGAAGATTTTGAGGAAAAATGTTATGGAGCATTGTGATGACTGGAGTCACTGAGCATTGTGATGACAGGGGTCATGGAGCACTGTGATGACATGTGTCATGGAACATTGTGCTGACAAGTGCATGGAGCATTGTGATGACAAGGGTCATGGAGCATTGTGCTGAGAAAGGCATAGAGCATTATGATGACAAGGGTCAAAGAGCATTGTGATGAAAAGTTCATGGAGCATTGGGTTTAAAATGGTCACAGAGACTGTTGATGACGAGGGAATGGACCATTGTGATGACAAAGTTCATGAAGCATTGTGATGACTGGAGTAACGGAGCATTGTGATGACAGGGGTCATGGAGCATTGTGATAACAAGGGCATGGAGCATTGTGATGACAAGTGCAGGGAACATTGGTGTAATAAGTTTCATGGTTGGTTGCGATGACAGTTGGAATGGCCTATTGTGATGACAAGTGCATGGAGCATTGTGATGACCAGGTCATGCAGTATTGTGAAGAGAGGTGTCAGGGAGCATTGTGATGACATATGTAATGGCCCATTGTGATGACAATGGCAAGGAGCATTGTGATGCCAAGTGTCATGGAGGATTCTTATGAGAAAGGTAATGGAGCATTGTGATGACAAGGGTCCGGGAGCATTCTGATGACAAGCTTGTGGAGTATTTTGATGACAATGGTATGGAACATTGTGATGAAAATGGCATGGGGCATTGTGATGAAAAAGGCATGGAGCCTTTTCGTGACGGGGTTCAAGGAGCATTCTGATGACAAGTGTCAGGGAGCATTGTGATCACAAGTGTATTGAGAATTTTGATGACAATGGTCATGGAGCATTGTGATGAAAAGGGCATGGAGTATTGTAATGACAGGCATCATGGAACGTTGTGATGACAAGTGTTATGGAACAATGTGATCACAAGGGTTTGGAGCATTGTGATGACAGAGGTCATGGATCATTTTGATTTCAAGGAGCATGGAGCATTGTGATGACAAGGGCATGAAGCAATGTGATCCAAGGTTGATGGAGGATTGTGATGACAATGGAAATGGAGTATTGTGATGACAAGCGCATAGAGGATTGTAATGACAAGGTCATGTAGCATTTTGCTGACAAAGACATGGAGCATTGTGATGACAATGGCATGGAGCATTGTGATGCCAAGTGTCATGGAGGATTCTGATGACATTGTAATGGAGCATTGTGATGAAAATGGCTTGGAGCATTGTGATGACAAGGGTCAGGGAGCATTGTGCTGACAAATGCATGGAGAATTGTGATGACAAGGGTCATGGAGCATTCTGATGACAAGCCTGTGGTGTATTTTGATGACAATGGCATGCAGCATTGGGATGAAAACGGCATGGGTCTTTGTGATGAAAAAGACAGGGAACCTTTTTGTGACAGGGTTCAAGGAGCATTCTGACGACAAGTGTCAGCTAACATTGTGATGACAAGTGTATTGAGAATTTTGATGACAAAGTTCATGGAGCCTTGTGATGAGAAGACCATGGATAATTGTGATGATGAGCGTCATGGGGTGTTGTGATGATAAGTGTTATGCAACATTGTTATCACCAGGATTTTGAGCATTGTGATGACAGAGGTCATGGAGCATTTTGATTTGAATTTGATGACAATAGCCTGAAGCATTATGATGATGGGCATTGTTCATTGTGATGACAGGGTTCATGGAGCATTGAGATGAAAAGGGGCATGGGGCATTGTGATTACAGGGGTCTTAGAGCATTGTGATGACAAGAGCAGGGAGCATTGTGATGAGAAGTCCATGGAACATTCTGATGACATGCGTCATGAAGCTTTGGATGGCAAGAGCATGGAGCATTGTGATTCCAGGGGTCTTGGAGCATTGTGATGAAAAGGGCATGCATCATTGTGATGAAAAAGGCATGGAGCCTTGTCATGACAGGTTTCATGGAGCATACTGACGACAAGTGTCAGGGAGCATTGTGATTACAAGTGAATTGAGAATTGTGATGACAAAGGTCATGGAGCATTGTGATGAAAAGTGTATGGAGTATTGTGATGACAGGCATCATGGAGCATTGTGAGGACAAGTGTTATGGAACATTGTGATCACAAGGGTTGGAGCATTGTGATGACAGAGGTCATGGATCATTTTGATTTCAAGGAGCATGGAGCATTGTGATGACAAGGGCATGAAGCAATGTGATCCCAAGGTTCATGGAGGATTGTGATGACAATGGTAATCGAGTATTTTGATGACAAGTGCATAGAGCATTGTAATGACAAGGTCATGCAGCATTTTGCTGACAAAGGCATGGAGCATTATGAAGACAGGTGTCATGGAGCACTGTGATGACAAGCGTCATGGAGCACTGTGAATACAGGGGTCATGGAACATTGGGATGACAAGGGCATGGATCATTGTGATGACAAGGGTCATGGAGCATTGGGCTGAAAATGTTCATAGAGTATTGTGATGAAAGGGGTCATGGAGCATTGTGATTACAGGGGTCTTGGAGCATTGTGATGACAAGAGTCCCGGATCATTGTGTTGTCAGGTGTCATGGAGTGTTGTGATGACAGTGGTCATGGAGCATTTTGATGATACTGGTCATGGAGCATTGTGATGAGAAGGTCATGGAACATTGGGGTGAAAATGTTCCTGGATTATTGTGATGACAGGGGTCATGGAGCATTGTGATGACAAGAAAATGGAGCATGGTGATGACAAGGTCTTGGAGCATTGTGATGAGTTGACCATGGAGACTTGTGATGACAAATATCATGGAGCCTTCTGAAGAAAAGGGGCATGGAGCATTGTGATTACGAGTGTCTTGGAGCATTGTGATGACAAGGGCATGGAACATTGTGAGGAGAAAGCTATGGAACATTTGATGACATGCGTCATGGAGCTTTGTGATGACACGAGCATGGAGCATTGTGATTACATGGGTCTTGGAGCATTGTGATGACAATTGTCATGGTGTCCTGTGATCACAAGGCCGTGGAACATTGTGATGGCAGGGGTCACGGAGCATTGTTGACAGTGGTAATGGAGCATTGTGATGAGAAGTGCATTGAGCATTTGTCTGAAATTTTTCATGGATTATTGTGATGACAGTGGGCATGGTGCATTGTGATGACAAGGGCACGGTACACTGTGATACATGGGTGATGGAGGATTGTAATGACAAGGACATGGAGCATTGTGATGAGAAGGGCATCGAGCATTGTGATGACAAGTGTCATGGAGCTTTGTGTTGACAAGTGAATGGAGCAATTTGATGAGAGGGTTCATGGAGCATTGTGATGTCCATGACATGGAGCACTGTGATGCCAAGGGTCATGGAGCTTAGTGATGACCATGGTCATGGAGCATTTTGATGACAAGGGTGTGGTGCATTGTGATGAGAAGGGCAGGGAGCATTTTGATGACAGGGTCATGCAGCAATTTGATGAAAAGTGTAATGGAACATTTTGATGACTGGGGTTACAGAACATTGTGATGCCAGGGGTCATGGAGCTTTGGGACGAAAAGGGTCATGGAGCATTTTGATGACAGGGCTTATGGAACATTTTGATGTCAGGGGTCATGGAACATTGTGCTGATAAGGGGATGTAGCATTGTGATGACAGGGTTCATGGAACATTGCGATAACAGGGGTGAGGGTGGATTGTGATGACTAGTGATGGAACATTGTGATATCTCATGTGAGAGAGCATTTGGATGAGAAGTGCATGGAGCATTCTGATTACAAGGTTTATGGAGCATAGCGATGACAAGGTTGTGGATCATTGTGATGAAAAGCACATGGCACATTGTGATGACAAGTGTCATGGAGCATTGTTCTGAAAAAGGCATGGAGCATTGTGAAGACAAATGTCACGGAGCATTGTGATGAAAATTTCATGGAGCATTGTGGTTACAAATGTCACAGAGCCTTGCGATGACACAGCCATGGACCGTTGTGATGAGAAACGTTATGAAGCACTGTGATGACTGGAGTCACGGAGCATTGTGATGACAAGGGCCATGGAGCATTGTGATGACAGGGGCATGGAGCATTTTTCTGACAAGTTTAATAGATTATTGTGATGACATTGGACATGGTGCATTGTGATGACAAGGGCATGGAGCATTGTGATGACAAGGGCATGGAGTATTGTGAAGACAGGTGTAAGGGGGCATTGTGATAACATATGTCATGGTCAATTTCAAAGACAATGGCATGGAGCATTGTGATGCCAAATGTCATGGTCCATTGCGATGACAGGGGCATGAAGCATTGTGATTACATGGGTCTTTGAGCATTGTGATGACAAAGGTCATGGAGCATTGTGAAGAGAAATCCATGGAGCCTTCTGATGACATGTCTCATGGAGCATTCTGATGAAAAGGGGCATGGAGCATTCTGATTACATGGGTCATGGAACATTGTGATAACAAGGGCAAGGAGCATTGGTCTAATAAGTTTCATGGATTATTGTGATGAGAGTTGTAATGGCACATTGTGATGACAAGGGCATGGAGCATTGTGATGACCAGGTCATGCAGTATTGTGAAGATAGGTGTCAGGGAGCATTGTGATGACATATGTAATGGCCCATTGTGATGACAATGACATGGAGCATTGTGATGCCAAGTGTCATGGAGGATTCTGATGACAAAGGTAATGGAGCATTGTCATGACAATGGCTTGGAGCATTCTGATGACAAGTGTCAGGGAGCATTGTGATCACAAGTGTATTGAGAATTTTGATGACAATGGTCATGGAGCATTGTGATGAAAAGGGCATGGAGTATTGTGATGACAGGCATCATGGAGCGTTGTGAGGACAAGTTTTATGGAACACTGTGATCACAAGTGTTTGGAGCATTGTGATGACAGAGGTCACGGATCATTTTGATTTCAAGGAGCATGGAGCATTTTGATGACAAGGGCCTGAAGCAATGTGATCCCAAGTTTCCTGGAGGATTGTGATGACAATTGTAAGGGAGTATTGTGATGACAAGCGCATAGAGCATTGTAATGACCAGGTCATGTAACATTTTGCTGACAAAGGCATGGAGCATTGTGATGACAGATGTCATGGAGCACTGTGATTACAAGCGTCATGGAACATTGGGATGACAAGGGCATGGATCATTGTGATGACAAGGGTCATGAGCACTGGGCTGAAAATGTTCATGGAGTATTGTGATGACAGGGGTCTTGGAGCATTTTGATGACAAGAGTCCCGGATCATTGTGTTGTCAGGTGTTATGGAGTGTTGTGATGACAGTGGTCATGGAGCATTGTGATGTCAGGGGTCATGGAACATTGTGCTGATAAGGGGATGTAGCATTGTGATGACAGTTGTCATGGAACATTGGGATAACAATGGTGAGGGAGGATTGTGATGACTAGTGATGGAACATTGTGATATCTCATGTGAGAGAGCATTTGGATGAGAAGTGCATGGAGCATTCTGATTACAAGGTTGATGGAGCAGAGTGATGACAAGGTTGTGGATCATTGTGATGAAAATCATATGGCACATTGTGATGACAAGGGTCATGGAGCATTGTTCTGACAAAGGCATGGAGCATTGTGATAACAAGGCTCACGGAGCATTGTGATGAAATGTTCATGGAGCATTGTGGTTAAAAAGGTCACAGAGCCTTGTGATGACGCGGGCATGGACCGTTGTATTGACAAACGTTATGAAGCATTGTGATGACTGGAGTCACGGAGCATTGTGTTGACAGGGTTCATGGAGCATTGTGATGACAAGGGCATGGAGCATTGTGATGAGTAGGCCATCGAGCATTGTGATGACAAGTGTCCAGGAGCTGTGTGATGACAAGGGCATGGAGCAATGTGATTAGAGGGTTCATGGAGCATTGTGATGACAATGACATGGAGCATTGTGATGTCAACGGTCATGGAGCTTAGTGATGACAATGGTCATGGAGCATTTTGATGACAAGGGTGTGGTGCATTGTGATGAGAAGGGCAGGGAGCATTGTGATGACAAGGGCATGGAATATTGTGAAGACATGTGTCAGGGGGCATTGTGATGAAATACGTCATGGTCCATTGCGATGACAATAGCATGGAGCATAGTGATGCCAAATGCAAGGGAGGATTGTGATGACAAATATAATGGAGCACTGTGATGACTAGGGCTTGGAGCATTATGAAGACAAGGGCCATTGAGAATTTTCATGACAATGTCATGAACCATTGTGATGACAAGGTCCTGGAGCATTGTGATGAGAAAACCATGGAGCCTTGCGATGACAAGTCTCATGGAGCATCCTGATGAAAAGGGGCATGGGGCATTCTGATTACAGGGGTCTTGGAACATTGTGATAACAAGAGCATGGAGCAATGTGATGACAAGGGCATGGAGCATTGGTCTAATAAGTTTCATGGATTATTTTGATGACAGTTGGAATGGCGCATTGTGAAGACAAGAGCATGGAGCATTGTGATGACCAGGTCATGCAGTATTGTGAAGAGAGTTGTCAGGGAGCATTGTGATTACATATGTAATGGCCCATTGTGATGACAATGTCTTGGAGCATTGTGATGCCAAGTGTCATGGAGGATTCTAATGACAAAGGTAATGGAGCATTGTGATGACAATGGCTTGGATCATTGTGATGACAAGGGTCAGGGAGCATTGTTCTGACAAGTGCATGGAGAATAGTGATGACAAGGGTCATGGAGCATTCTGATGACAAGCCTGTGGTGTATTTTGATGACAATGGCATGCAGCATTGGGATGAAAACGGCATGGGTCTTTGTGATGAAAAAGACAGGGAGCCTTTTTGTGACAGGTTTCAAGGAGCATTCTGACGACAAGTGTCAGCTAGCATTGTGATGACAAGTGTATTGAGAATTTTGATGACAAAGTTCATGGAGCCTTATGATGAGAAGACCATGGATAATTGTGATGATGAGCGTCATGGGGTGTTGTGATGATAAGTGTTATGCAACATTGTTATCACCAGGATTTTGAGCATTGTGATGACAGAGGTCATGGAGCATTTTGATTTGATTTTGATGACAATAGCCTGAAACATTATGATGATGGGCATTGTTCATTGTGATGACAGGGTTCATGGAGCATTGAGATGAAAAGGGGCATGGGGCATTGTGATTACAGGGGTCTTAGAGCATTGTGATGACAAGAGCAGGGAGCATTGTGATGAGAAGTCCATGGAACTTTCTGATGACATGCGTCATGAAGCTTTGGATGGCAAGAGCATGGAGCATTGTGATTCCAGGGGTCTTGGAGCATTGTGATGAAAAGGGCATGCATCATTGTGATGAAAAAGGCATGGAGCCTTGTCATGACAGGTTTCATGGAGCATACTGACGACAAGTGTCAGGGAGCATTGTGATGACAAGTGTATTGAGAATTGTGATGACAAAGGTCATGGAGCATTGTGATGAAAAGTGTATGGAGTATTGTGATGACAGGCATCATGGAGCATTGTGAGGACAAGTGTTATGGAACATTGTGATCACAAGGGTTGGAGCATTGTGATGACAGAGGTCATGGATCATTTTGATTTCAAGGAGCATGGAGCATTGTGATGACAAGGGCATGAAGCAATGTGATCCCAAGGTTCATGGAGGATTGTGATGACAATGGTAATCGAGTATTTTGATGACAAGTGCATAGAGCATTGTAATGACAAGGTCATGTAGCATTTTGCTGACAAAGGCATGGAGCATTATGAAGACAGGTGTCATGGAGCACTGTGATGACAAGCGTCATGGAGCACTGTGAATACAGGGGTCATGGAACATTGGGATGACAAGGGCATGGATCATTGTGATGACAAGGGTCATGGAGCATTGGGCTGAAAATGTTCATAGAGTATTGTGATGAAAGGGGTCATGGAGCATTGTGATTACAGGGGTCTTGGAGCATTGTGATGACAAGAGTCCCGGATCATTGTGTTGTCAGGTGTCATGGAGTGTTGTGATGACAGTGGTCATGGAGCATTGTGATGATACTGGTCATGGAGCATTGTGATGAGAAGGTCATGGAACATTGGGCTGAAAATGTTCCTGGATTATTGTGATGACAGGGGTCATGGAGCATTGTGATGACAAGAAAATGGAGCATGGTGATGACAAGGTCTTGGAGCATTGTGATGAGTTGACCATGGAGACTTGTGATGACAAATATCATGGAGCCTTCTGAAGAAAAGGGGCATGGAGCATTGTGATTACGAGTGTCTTGGAGCATTGTGATGACAAGGGCATGGAACATTGTGAGGAGAAAGCTATGGAACATTCTGATGACATGCGTCATGGAGCTTTGTGATGACAACAGCATGGAGCATTGTGATTACATGGGTCTTGGAGCATTGTGATGACAATTGTCATGGTGTCCTGTGATCACAAGGCCGTGGAACATTGTGATGGCAGGGGTCACGGAGCATTGTTGACAGTGGTAATGGAGCATTGTGATGAGAAGTGCATTGAGCATTTGTCTGAAATGTTTCATGGATTATTGTGATGACAGTGGGCATGGCGCATTGTGATGACAAGGGCACGGTACACTGTGATACATGGGTGATGGAGGATTGTAATGACAAGGACATGGAGCATTGTGATGAGAAGGGCATCGAGCATTGTGATGACAAGTGTCATGGAGCTTTGTGATGACAAGTGAATGGAGCAATTTGATGAGAGGGTTCATGGAGCATTGTGATGTCCATGGCATGGAGCACTGTGATGCAAGGGTCATGGATCTTAGTGATGACCATGGTCATGGAGCATTTTGATGACAAGGGTGTGGTGCATTGTGATGAGAAGGGCAGGGAGCATTTTGATGACAGGGTCATGCAGCAATTTGATGAAAAGTGTAATGGAACATTTTGATGACTGGGGTTACAGAACATTGTGATGCCAGGGGTCATGGAGCTTTGGGATGAAAAGGGTCATGGAGCATTTTGATGACAGGGGTTATGGAACATTGTGATGTCAGGGGTCATGGAACATTGTGCTGATAAGGGGATGTAGCATTGTGATGACAGGGGTCATGGAACATTGTGATAACAGGGGTGAGGGTGGATTGTGATGACTAGTGATGGAACATTGTGATATCTCATGTGAGAGAGCATTTGGATGAGAAGTGCATGGAGCATTGTGATTACAAGGTTTATGGAGCATAGCGATGACAAGGTTGTGGATCATTTTGATGAAAAGCACATGGCACATTGTGATGACAAGGGTCATGGAGCATTGTTCTGAAAAAGGCATGGAGCATTGTGATGACAAGGGTCACGGAGCATTGTGATGAAAATTTCATGGAGCATTGTGGTTACATATGTCACAGAGCCTTGCGATGACACAGCCATGGACCGTTGTGATGAGAAACGTTATGAAGCATTGTGATGACTGGAGTCACGGAGCATTGTGATGACAAGGGCCATGGAGCATTGTGATGACAAGGGCATGGAACATTGTGATGACAGGGGCATGGAGCATTGGTCTGACAAGTTTAATAGATTATTGTGATGACATTGGACATGGTGCATTGTGATGACAAGGGCATGGAGCATTGTGATGACAAGGGCATGGAGTATTGTGAAGACAGGTGTAAGGGGGCATTGTGCTAACATATGTCATGGTCAATTTCAAAGACAATGGCATGGAGCATTGTGATGCCAAATGTCATGGTCCATTGCGATGACAGGGGCATGAAGCATTGTGATTACATGGGTCTTTGAGCATTGTGATGACAAAGGTCATGGAGCATTGTGAAGAGAAATCCATGGAGCCTTCTGATGACATGTCTCATGGAGCATTCTGATGAAAAGGGGCATGGAGCATTCTGATTACATGGGTCATGGAACATTGTGATAACAAGGGCAAGGAGCATTGGTCTAATAAGTTTCATGGATTATTGTGATGAGAGTTGTAATGGCACATTGTGATGACAAGGGCATGGAGCATTGTGATGACCAGGTCATGCAGTATTGTGAAGATAGGTGTCAGGGAGCATTGTGATGACATATGTAATGGCCCATTGTGATGACAATGACATGGAGCATTGTGATGCCAAGTGTCATGGAGGATTCTGATGACAAAGGTAATGGAGCATTGTCATGACAATGGCTTGGAGCATTCTGATGACAAGTGTCAGGGAGCATTGTGATCACAAGTGTATTGAGAATTTTGATGACAATGGTCATGGAGCATTGTGATGAAAAGGGCATGGAGTATTGTGATGACAGGCATCATGGAGCGTTGTGAGGACAAGTTTTATGGAACACTGTGATCACAAGTGTTTGGAGCATTGTGATGACAGAGGTCACGGATCATTTTGATTTCAAGGAGCATGGAGCATTTTGATGACAAGGGCCTGAAGCAATGTGATCCCAAGTTTCCTGGAGGATTGTGATGACAATTGTAAGGGAGTATTGTGATGACAAGCGCATAGAGCATTGTAATGACCAGGTCATGTAACATTTTGCTGACAAAGGCATGGAGCATTGTAATGACAGATGTCATGGAGCACTGTGATTACAAGCGTCATGGAACATTGGGATGACAAGGGCATGGATCATTGTGATGACAAGGGTCATGAGCACTGGGCTGAAAATGTTCATGGAGTATTGTGATGACAGGGGTCTTGGAGCATTGTGATGACAAGAGTCCCGGATCATTGTGTTGTCAGGTGTTATGGAGTGTTGTGATGCCAGTGGTCATGGAGCATTGTGATGTCAGGGGTCATGGAACATTGTGCTGATAAGGGGATGTAGCATTGTGATGACAGTTGTCATGGAACATTGGGATAACAATGGTGAGGGAGGATTGTGATGACTAGTGATGGAACATTGTGATATCTCATGTGAGAGAGCATTTGGATGAGAAGTGCATGGAGCATTCTGATTACAAGGTTGATGGAGCAGAGTGATGACAAGGTTGTGGATCATTGTGATGAAAATCATATGGCACATTGTGATGACAAGGGTCATGGAGCATTGTTCTGACAAAGGCATGGAGCATTGTGATAACAAGGCTCTCGGAGCATTGTGATGAAATGTTTATGGAGCATTGTGGTTAAAAAGGTCACAGAGCCTTGTGATGACGCGGGCATGGACCGTTGTATTGACAAACGTTATGAAGCATTGTGTTGACTGGAGTCACGGAGCATTGTGTTGACAGGGTTCATGGAGCATTGTGATGACAAGGGCATGGAGCATTGTGATGAGTAGGCCATCGAGCATTGTGATGACAAGTGTCCAGGAGCTGTGTGATGACAAGGGCATGGAGCAATGTGATTAGAGGGTTCATGGAGCATTGTGATGACAATGACATGGAGCATTGTGATGTCAACGGTCATGGAGCTTTGTGATGACAATGGTCATGGAGCATTTTGATGACAAGGGTGTGGTGCATTGTGATGAGAAGGGCAGGGAGCATTGTGATGACAAGGGCATGGAATATTGTGAAGACAGGTGTCAGGGGGCATTGTGATGAAATACGTCATGGTCCATTGCGATGACAATAGCATGGAGCATAGTGATGCCAAATGCAAGGGAGGATTGTGATGACAAATATAATGGAGCACTGTGATGACTAGGGCTTGGAGCATTATGAAGACAAGGGCCATTGAGAATTTTCATGACAATGTCATGAACCATTGTGATGACAAGGTCCTGGAGCATTGTGATGAGAAAACCATGGAGCCTTGCGATGACAAGTCTCATGGAGCATACTGATGAAAAGGGGCATGGGGCATTCTGATTACAGGGGTCTTGGAACATTGTGATAACAAGAGCATGGAGCAATGTGATGACAAGGGCATGGAGCATTGGTCTAATAAGTTTCATGGATTATTGTGATGACAGTTGGAATGGCGCATTGTGAAGACAAGAGCATGGAGCATTGTGATGACCTGGTCATGCAGTATTGTGAAGAGAGTTGTCAGGGAGCATTGTGATTACATATGTAATGGCCCATTGTGATGACAATGGCTTGGAGCATTGTGATGCCAAGTGTCATGGAGGATTCTAATGACAAAGGTAATGGAGCATTGTGATGACAATGGCTTGGATCATTGTGATGACAAGGGTCAGGGAGCATTGTCCTGACAAGTGCATGGAGAATAGTGATGACAAGGGTCATGGAGCATTCTGATGACAAGCTTGTGGAGTATTTTGATGACAGTGGCATGGAGCATTGGGATGAAAACAGCATGGGGCTTTGTGATGAAAAAGGCATGGAGCCTTTTCATGACAGGGTTCAAGGAGCATTCTGACGACAAGTGTTAGGGAGCATTGTGATGACAAGTGTATTGAGAATTGTGATGACAAAGTCATGGTGCATTTTGATGAGAAGACCATGGATAATTGTGATGAAGAGCGTCATGGGGTGTTGTGATGGTAAGTGTTTTGCAACATTGTGATCACCAGGGTTTGGAGCATTGTGATGACAGAGGTCATGGAGCATTTTGATTTCACTGTGATGACAATAGACTGAAGCATTATGATGATGGACATGGTGCATTGTTATGACAGTGTTCATGGAGCATTGAGATGAAAAGGGGCATGGAGCATTGTGATTACAGGTGTCTTGGAGCATTGTGATGACAAGGGCATGGAGCATTGTGATGAGAAGTGCATGGAGCATTCTGATGATATGCATCATGGAGCTTTGTGATGACAAGGGCAAGGAGCATTATGATTACAGGGGTCTTGGAGCACTGTGATGTAAAGCGCATGGATCAATGTGATGAAAATGGCATGGAGCCTTGTCATGAAAGAGTTCATGGAGCATACTGACGACAAGTGTCAGGGAGTATTGTGATGAAAAGAGTATTGAGAATTGTGATGACAAAGTCATGGAGCCTTGTGATGAGAAGACCATGGATAATAGTGATGATTAGCATCATGGGGTTTTGTGATGATAAGTGTTATGCAACATTGTGATCACCATGGTTTGGAGCATTGTCATGACAGAGGTCATGGAGCATTTTGATTTCATTGTGATGACAATAGCCTGAAGAATTATGATGATGGGAATGGTTCATTGTGATGAAAGGGATCGTGGAGCATTGTGATGAAAAGGGGCATGGAGCATTGTGATTACAGGGGTCTTGGAGCATTGTGATGAGAAGTGTCATGGAGACTTGTGATGACAGGGGTTATGGAGCATTGTGATGACCAGGGAATGGAGCATGGTGATGACATGGTCTTGGAGCATTGTGATGAGATGACCATGGAGACTTGTGATGACAAGTCTCCTGGAGCATTCTGATGAAAAGGGGCATGGAGCATTGTGATTACGAGGGTATGGAGCATTGTGATGACAAGGGCATGGAGCATTGTGAGGAGAAGGCCATGGAACATTCTGATGACATGTGTCATGGAGCTTTGTGATGACAATGGCATGGAGCATTGCGATTACATGGGTCTTGGAACATTGTGATGACAATGGTCATGGAGCCTTGTGATCGCATGGCCGTGGAACATTGTGATGGCAGGGGTCATGGAGCATTGTTGACAGAGGTAATGGAGCATTGTGATGAGAAGGGCATTGAGCATTGGTCTGAAATGTTTCATGGATTATTGTGATGAGAGTGGCCATGGAGCATTGTGATGACAAGGGCACGGTACACTGTGATACATGGGTCATGGAGGATTGTAATGACAAGGACATGGAGCATTATGATGAGAAGGGCATCGAGCATTGTGATGACAAGTGTCACGGAGCTGTGTGATGACAAGGGCATGGAGCATTGTGATGACATGTGTCATGGAGCACAGTGATGACAAGCGTCACAGAGCATTGTGAATACATGGGTCATGGAGCATTGGGATGACAAGGGCATGGATCATTGTGATGACATGGGTCATGGAGCACTTGGCTGAAATTGTTCATAAAGTGTTGTGATGACAGGGGTCATGGAGCATTGTGATGACTAGGGAATGGAGCATTGTGATGACAAGAGTCCCGGATCATTGTGTTGTCAGCTGTCATGGAGTGTTGTGATGACAGTGGTCATGGGGCATTGTGATGATATTGGCCATGGAGCATTGTGATGAGAAAGTCGTGGAGCATTGGGCTGAAAATATTCATGTATTATTGTGATGACAGGGGCAATGGAGCATTGTGATGACAATGGAATGGAGCATGGTGATGACAAGGTCGTGGAGCATTGTAATGAGAAGACCATGGAGACGTGTGATGACAAGTCTCATGGAGCATTCTGATGAAAAGGGGCATGGAGCATTGTGATTACAGGGGTCTTGGAGCATTATGATGACAAGGCCTTGGAGCATTGTGATTACAGGGATCTTGGAGCATTGTGATGAAAAGGGCATGGATTATTGTGATGGAAAAGGCATGGATCCTTGTCATGACAGGGTTCAAGGAGCATACTGACGACAAGTGTCAGGGAGCATTGTGATGACAAGTGTATTGAGCATTGTGATGACAAAGATCATGGAGCATTGTGATGAGAAGGCCATGGATAATTGTGATGATGTGCGTTATGGGGTGTTGTGATGATACGTGTTATGGAACATTGTGATCACAAGGATTTGGAGAATTATGATGACAGAGGTCATGGAGAATATTGATTTTATTGTGATGACAATAGCCTGAAGCATTATGATGATGGGCATGGTGCATTGTGATGACAGGGTTCATGGAGCATTGAGATGAAAAGGTGCATGGAGCATTGTGTTTACAGGGGTCTTAGAGCATTATGATGACTAAGGTATGGAGCATTGTGATGTGAAGGCCATGGAACATTCGGATCACATGCGTAATGGAGCTTTGTGATGACAAGGGCATGGAGCATTGTGATGACAGGGTCATGGAGCATTCGTCTGAAAAGTTTCATAGATTATTGTGATGACAGTGGACATGGTGCATTGTGATGACAAGGGCATGGAGCATTGTGATTTCAGGGGTCTTGAGCATTGTGATGAGAAGTATCATGGAACCTTGTGATGACTAGGCCGTGGAACATTGTGGTGGCAGAGGTCATGGTGCATTGTTATGACAGGGTTAATGGAGCATTGTGATGAAAAGGGTATGGAACTTTGGGCTGAAATGTTTCATGGATTATTGTGATGAGAGTGGGCAGGGAAAATTGTGATGACCAAGGCACGGAACACTGTGATACATGGGTCATGCAGGACTGTAATAACAAGGGCATGGAGCATTGTGATGAGAAGGGCATCGAGCATTGTGATGACAAGTGTCATGGAGCTTTGTGATGACAAAGGCATGGAGCAATGTGATGAGAGGGTTCATGGAGCATTGTGATGACAATGACATGGAGCATTGTGATTCCAAGTGTCTTGGAGCTTTGTGATGACAAATGTCATGGAGCATTTTGATGACAAGGGCATGGTGCATTGTGATGAGAAGGCCAGGGAGCCTTTTGATGACCGGGTCATGCAGCAATTTGATAAAAATGTAATGTAATATTTTGATGGCAAGGGTTATAGAACATTGTGATGTCAGGGGTCTTGGAGCTTTGGGATGGAATGGGTCATGGAGCATTTTGTTTACAGGGGTTATGGAACATTGTGATGGCAGGGGTCATGGAACATTGTGATTATAAGGGGATGTAGCATTGTGATGACAGCGTCATGGAATATTGTGATTACAAGGGTGAGGGAATATTGTGATGACTAGTGATGGAACATTGTGATATCTCTGGTGAGAGAGCATTTTGATGAGAAGTGCATGGACCATTGTGATTACAAGGTTTATGGAGCATTGCAATGACAATGTTGTGGACCGTTGTGATGAAATGCGCATGGCACATTTTGATGACAGTGGTCATGGAGCATTGTTCTGACAAAGACATGGAGCATTGTGATGACAAGTTTCACAGAGAATTGTGATGTAAAGTTCATGGAGTATTGTGGTTACAAAGGTCACAGAGCCTTGTGATGATGCGGGATGGACCATTGTGATGAAAAACGTTATGAAGCATTGTGATGACAGGTGTCATGGAGCATTGTGATGACAAGGGCATGGAACATTGTGATGAGAGTGGCATGGAGCATTGGTCTGACAAGTTTCATAGATTATTGTGATGAGAGTGGAAATGGTGCATTGTAATGACATTGGCATGGAGCATTGTGATAATAAGGTCATGGAGTATTGTGAAGACAGGTGTCAGGGAGCATTCTGATGAAATATGTTATTGTCCATTGCGAAGACAATGGCATGGAGCATTGTGATACCAAATGTAATGGAGGATTGTGATGACAAATATAATGGAGCATTGTGATGATTAGGGCTTGGAGCATTATGATGACAAGGGCCATTGAAAATTTTGATGACAAGGCCGTGAAGCATTGTGATGACAATGTCCTGGAGCATTGTGATGACAAAACCATGGAGCCTTGTGATGACAAGTCTCATGGAGCATACTGATGAATAGGGGCATGGAGCATTGTGATTACAGGGGTCTTGGAACATTGTGATGACAAGGGCATGGAGCATTGTGATTACTTGGGTCTTGGAGCATTGTGATGAAAAGGGCATGGATCATTGTGATGAAAACGGCATGGAGCCTTGTCATGACAGGGTTCAAGGAGCATACAGACAACAAGTGTCAGGGAGCATTTTTTTTTTTTTTTTTTTTTGCGGTACACGGGCCTCTCACTGTTGTGGCCTCTCCCATTGAGGACCACAGGCTCCGGACGCGCAGGCTCAGCGGCCATGGCTCACAGGCCCAGCCGCTCCAGGGCATGTGGGCTCCTCCCAGACCGGGGCACGAACCCGTATCCCCTGCATCGGCAGGCAGACTCTCAACCACTGCGGCACAAAGGAAGCCCATGTCATGGAGCATTCTGATGACATGTGTCATGGAGCTATGTGAAGACAAGGGCATGGAGCAATGTGATGAGAGCGTTCATGGAGCATTGTGATGACAATGACATGGAGCATTGTGATGCCAAGGGTCATGGATCTTTGTGATGACAAAGGTCATGGAGCATTGTGATGGCAATGGCTTTGTGCATTGTGATGAGAAGGGCAGGGCGCATTGTGATCACAGGGTCATGGAGCAATTTGATGAAAAGTGTCATGGAACATTTTGATGACAGGTGTTATGGAACATTGTGATTTCAGGGGTCATCGAACATTGTGATGATAAGTGCATGTAGCATTGTGATGACAGGAGCCATGGAACATTGTGATGACAGGGGTGAGGGAGTATTGTGACAAATAGTGATGTAGCATTGTGATATCAATGGTGAGTGAGCATTTTGATGAGAAGTTCATGGAGCATTGTGATGACAAATTTTATGGAGCATTGTGATGACAATGTTGTGGAGCACTGTGATGACAAGCGCATGGTGCATTGTGATGACATGTGTCATGGAGCATTGTGCTGACAAGCGCATGGAGCATTGTGATGACAAGGGTCATGG
Source organism: Mesoplodon densirostris (assembly GCF_025265405.1). Classification (NCBI taxonomy): domain Eukaryota; kingdom Metazoa; phylum Chordata; class Mammalia; order Artiodactyla; family Ziphiidae; genus Mesoplodon; species Mesoplodon densirostris. Next base: position 127,164,439 of record NC_082661.1, read on the forward strand.
AGCATTGTGCTGAGAAAGGCATAGAGCATTGTGATGACAAGGGTCAAAGAGCATTGTGATAAAAAGTTCATGGAGAATTGTGGTTAAAAAGGTCACAGAGACTGTTGATGACGAGGGCATGGACCATTGTGATGACAAAGGTCATGAAGCATTGTGATGACTGGAGTCACGGAGCACTGTGATGACAGGGGTCATGGAGCATTGTGATAACAAGGGCATGGAGCATTGTGATGACAAGGGCATGGATCATTTGTCTAATAAGTTTCATGGATTATTGCAATGACATTTGGAATGGCGCATTGTGATGACAAGTTTCACAGAGAATTGTGATGAAAAGTTCATGGAGCATTGTGGTTACAAACGTCACAGAGCCTTGTGATGACGTGGGCATGGACCATTGTGATGACAAACGTTATGAAGCATTGTGATGAGTGGAGTCATGGAGCATTGTGATGACATGGGTCATGGAGCATTGTGATGACAAGGGCATGGAACATTGGGATGACAGTGGCATGGAGCATTGGTCTGACAATTTTCATAGATTATTGTGATGAGAGTGGGAATGGTGCATTGTAATGACAAGGGCATGGAGCATTTTGATAATAAGGTCATGGAGTATTGTGAAGACAGTTGTCAGGGAGCATTGTGATGAAATATGCCATGGTCCATTGCGAAGACAATGGCATGGAGCATTGTGATACCAAATGTAATGGAGGATTGTGATAACAAATATAATGGAGCATTGTGATGATTAGGGCTTGGAGCATTATGATGACAAGTGCCATTGAAAATTTTCAGGAAAAGGTAGGGAAGCATTGTGATGACAATGTCCTGGAGCATTGTGATGACAAAACAATGGAGCCTTGTGATGACAAGTCTCATGGAGCATACTGATGAACAGGGACATGGAGCATTGTGATTACAGGGGTCTTGGAACATTTTGATGACAAGGGCATGGAGCATTGTGAGGAGAAGACCAAGGAGCACTCTGATGTCATGCGTCATTGAGCTTTGTGATGACAAGTGCATGGAGCATTGTGATTACAGGGGTCTTGGGGCATTGTGATGAAAAGGGTATGGAGCATTGTGATGAAAATGGCATGGAGCCTTGTCATGACAGGGTTCAAGGAGCATACAGACATCAAGTGTCAGGGAGTAGTTTGATGACAAGTGTATTGAGCATTGTGATGACGAAGGTCATGGAGCATTGTGATGAGAAGGCCATGGATAATTGTGATGACCAGCGTCATGGGGCATTTTGATGACAAGTGTTATGGAATATTGTGATCACAGGGGTTTGGAGCATTGTTATGACAGACGTCATGGAACATTTTGATTTCATTGTTATGACAATAGCATGAAGCATTATGATGATGGGCATGGTGCATTGTGATGACAGGGTTCATGGTGCATTGAGATGAAAAGGGGCATAGAGCATTATGATTACAGTGTTCTTGGAGCATTGTGATGAGCATGGTCATGGATCCTTGTGATGACAAGGCCATGGAACATCGTGATGGCAGGGGTCATGGAGCATTGTTATGACAGGTGTAATGGAGCATTGTGATGGCAAGGGCATGGAGCATTGTGATGAGAAGACCATGGAGCATTCTGATGACATGTGTCATGGAGCTATGTGAAGACAAGGGCATGGAGCAATGTGATGAGAGGGTTCATAGAGCATTGTGATGACAATGACATGGAGCATTGTGATGCCAAGGGTCATGGATCTTTGTGATGACAAGTCATGAAGCATTGTGATGACAAGGGCATTGAGCATTGTGATATCAGGGGTCTTGAGCATTGTGATGAGAAGTATCATGGAACCTTGTGATGACTAGGCCGTGGAATATTGAGATGGCAGGTGTCATGGTGCATTGTTATGACAGGGGTAATGGAGCATTGTGATGAGAAGGGTATGGAACTTTGGTCTGAAATATTTCATGGATTATTGTGATGAGAGTGGGCATGGAGCATTGTGATGACAAGGGCACGGAACACTGTGATACATGGGTCATGCAGGACTGTAATGCCAAGGGCATGGAGCATTGTGATGAGAAGGGCATCGAGCATTGTGATGGCAGGTGTCATGGAGCTTTGTGATGACAAGGGTATTGAGCAATGTTATGAGATGGTTCATGGAGCATTGTGATTACAATGACATTGAGCATTGTGATGCCAAGGGTCATGGAGCTTTGTGATGACAAGTCATGTAGCATTTTGATGACAAGGGCATGGTGCATTGTGAAGAGAAGGGCAGGGAGCATTTTGATGACGTGGTGATGCAGCAATTTGATAAAAAGTGTAAAGGAATATTTTGATGGCAGTGGTTATAGAACATTGTGATGTCAGGGGTCTTGGAGCTTTGGGATGGAAAGGGTCATGGAGCATTTTGATGACACGGGTTATGGAACACTGTGATGGCAGGGGTCATGGAACATTCTGATGATAAGGGGATGTAGCAGTGTGATGAGAGGGTCATGGAACATTGTGATTCCAGGGGTGAGGGAGTATTGTGATGACTAGTGATGGAACATTGTGCTATCTCTGGTGAGAGAGCATTTTGATGAGAAGTGCATGTACCATAGTGATTACAAGGTTTATGGAGCATAGCAATGAAACGGTTGTGGACAGTTGTGATGAAATACACATGGCATATTGTGATGACAATGGTCATGGAGCATTGTTCTGACAAAGGCATGGAGCATAATGATGACAAGGGTCACAGAGAATTGTGATGAAATGTTCATGGAGCATTGTGGTTACAAAGGTCACAGAGCCTTGTGATGACGCGGGCATGGACCATTGTGATGACAAACGTTATGAAGCATTGTGATGACTGGAGTCACGGAGCATTGTGATGATTAATTTTATGGGGAATTGTGATGACAAGATTGTGGAGCACTGTGATGACAAGCGCATGGTGCATTGTAATGACATGTGTCAAGGATCATTGTGCTGACAAGTGCATGGAGCCTTGTGATGACAAGGGTCATGGAGCATTGTGCAGAGAAAGGCATAGAGCATTGTGATGAAAAGGGTCAAAGAGCATTGTGATGAAAAGTTCATGGAGCATTGTGGTAAAAACGGTCACAGAGACTGTTGATGACGAGGGCATGGACCATTGTGATGACAAAGGTCATGAAGCACTGTGATGACTGGAGTCACGGAGCATTGTGATGACAGGGGTCATGGAGCATTGTGATAACAAGGGCATGGAGCACTGTGATGACAAGGGCATGGAACATTGGTCTAATAATTTTCATGGATTATTGCGATGACAGTTGTAATGTCGCATTGTGATGACAAGGGCATGGAGCATTCTGATGACCAGGTCATGCAGTATTGTGAAGTCAGGTGTCACGGATCATTGTGATGACATATGTAATGGCCCATTGTGATGACGACGGCATGTTGCATTGTGATGCCAATTGTCATGGAGGATTCTTATGACAAAGGTAATGGAGCATTGTAATGACAATGGCTTGGAGCATTGTGGTGACAAGTTTCAGGGAGCATTGTGCTCACAAGTGCATGGAGAATTGTGATGACAAGGGTCATGGAGCATTCTGATGACAAGCTTGTGGAGTATTTTGATGACAATGGCATGGAGTATTGTGATGAAAATGGAATGGGCATTGTGATGAAAAAGGCATGAAGCCTTTTTGTGACAGGGTTCAAGGAGCATTCTGATGACAATTGTCAGGGAGCATTGTGATGACAATTGTATTGAGAATTGTGAGGACAAAGTTCATGGAGCTTTGTAATGAAAAGGGCATGGAGGATTGTGATGACAGGCATAATGTAGCGATGTGATGACAAGTGTTATGGAACATTGTGATCACAAGTGTTTGGAGGATTGTGATGACAGAGGTTTGGATCATTTTGACTTCAAGGAGCATGGAGCATTGTGATGACAAGGGCAGGAAGCAATGTGATCCCAAGGATCATGGAATATTGTGATGACAATGGAAATGGAGTATTGTGATGACAAGCGCATAGAGGACTGTAATGACAAGGTCTTGTAGCATTTTGCTGACAAATGCATGGAGCATTGTGATGACATGTGTCATGGAGCACTGTGATGACAAGCTTCACGGAGCATTGTAAATACAAGGGTCATGGAGCATTGGGATGACAAGGGCATGGATCATTTTGATGACAAGGGTCATGGAGCACTGGGCTGAAAATGTTCATGGAGTGTTGTGATGACAGGGGTCATGGAGCATTGTGATGAATAGGGAATGGAGCATTGTGATGAGAAGACTCCCGGATCATTGTGTTGTCAGGTGTCATGGAGTGTTGTGATGACAGTGGTCATGGAGCATTTTGATGATATTGGACATGGGGCATTGTGATGAGAACGTCGTGGAGCATTGGGCTGAAAATGATCATGGATTATTGTGATGACAGGGGTCATGGAGCATTGTGATGACAAGGGAATGGAGCATGGTGATGACAAGGTCCTGGAGCATTGTGATGAGATGACCATGGAGACTTGTCATGACAAGTCTCTTGGAGCATTCTGAAGAAAAGGGGCATAGAGCATTGTGATTACAGGGGTCTTGGAGCATTGTGATGACAAGGGCATGGAGCATTGTGATTACAGGGATCTTGGAGGATTGCGATGAAAAGGTCATGGATCAGTGTGATGAAAAAGGCATGGAGCCTTGTCATGACAGGGTTCCAGGAGCATACTGATGACAAGAGTCAGGGAGCATTGTGATGACAAGTGTATTGAGCATTGTGATGACAAAGTTCATGGAGCATTGTGATCAGAAGACCATGGATAATTGAGATGATGAGCGTCATGGGGTGTTGTGATGATAAGTGTTATGCAACATTGTGATCACAAGGGTTTGGAGCATTATGATCACAGAGGTCATGGAGAATATTGATTTAATTGTTGTGACAATAGCCTGAAGCTTTATGATGATGGGCATGGTTCATTGTGATGACTAGGTTCATGTAGCATTGAGATGAAAAGGGGCATGGAGCATTGTGATTACAGGGGTCTTGGAGCATTGTGATGACAAGGGCATGGAGCATTGTGATGAGAAGGCCATGGAACATTCTGATGACATGCGTCATGGAGCTTTGTGATGACAAGGGAATGTAGCATTGTGATTTCAGGGGTCTTGAGCATTGTGATGAGAAGTGTCATGGAACCTTGTGATGACTAGGCCGTGGAACATTGTGATGGCAGGGGTCATGGTGCATTGTTATGACAGGGGTAATGGAGCATTGTGCTGAGAAGGGTAGGAACTTTGGTCTGAAATGTTTCTTGGATTATTGTGATGAGAGTGGGCATGGAGCATTGTGATGACAAGGGCTCGGAACACTGTGATACATGGGTCATGCAGGACTGTAATGACAAGGGCATGGAGCATTGTGATTAGAAGGGCATCGAGCATTGTGATGACAAGTGTCATGGAGCTTTGTGATGATAAGTGTTATGCAACATTGTGATCACAAGGGTTTGTAGCATTATGATCACAGAGGTCATGGAGAATATTGATTTAATTGTGATGACAATAGCCTGAAGCATTATGATGATGGGCATGCTTCATTGTGATGACAGGTTTCATGAAGCATTGAGATGAAAAGGGGCATGGAGCATTGTGATTACAGGGGTCTTGGAGCATTGTGATGACAACGGTATGGAGCATTGTGATGAGAAGGCCATGGAACATTCTGATGACATGCGTCATGGAGCTTTGTGATGACAAGGGAATGTAGCATTGTGATTTCAGGGGTCTTGAGCATTGTGATGAGAAGTGTCATGGAACCTGGTGATGACTAGGCCGTGGAATATTGTGATGGCAGGGGTCATGGTGCATTGTTATGACCGGGGTAATCGAGAATTGTGATGAGAAGGGTATGGAACTTTGGTCTGAAATATTTCATGGATTATTGTGATGAGAGTGGGTATGGAGCATTGTGATGACAAGGGCACAGAACACTGTGACACATGGGTCATGCAGGATTGTAATGACAAGGGCATGGAACATTGTGATTAGAAGGTCATGGAGCATTTTGATCACAAGTGTCATGGAGCTTTGTGATGACAAGGGCATGGAGCAATGTTATGAGAGGGTACATGGAGCATTGTGATGCCAATGACATGGAGCATTGTGATGCCAAGTGTCATGGAGCTTTGTGATGACAAGTCATGGAGCATTTTGATGAAAAGGGCATGGTGCATTGTGATGAGAAGGGCAGGGAGCATTTTGATGACCGGTTCATGCAGCAATTTGATAAAAATTGTAATGGAACATTTAGATGACAGGGGTTATAGAACATTCTGATGTCAGGGGTCTTGGAGCTTTGGGATGGAAAGGGTCATGGAGCATTTTGATGACAGGGCTTATGGAACATTGTGATGGCAGGGGTCATGGAACATTGTGATGATAAGTGGATGTAACATTGTGATGACAGTGTCATGGATCATTGTGATTCCAGGGGTGAGGGAGTATTGTGATGACTAGTGATGGAACACTGTGATATCTCTGGTGAGAGAGCATTTTGATGAGAAGTGCATGGACCATTGTGATTACAAGGTTTATGGAGCATTGCAATTACAAGGTTGTGGACAGTTGTGATGAAATGCGCATGGCACATTGTGATGACAATGGTCATGGAGCATTATTCTGACAAAGACATGGAGCATTGTGATGACAAGGGTCACTGAGAATTGTGATGAAAAGTTCATGGAGCATTTTGGTTACAAAGGTCACAGAGCCTTGTGATGATGCAGGCATGGACCATTGTGATGAAAAACGTTATGAAGAATTGTGATGACTGGAGTCAAGGAGCATTGTGATGACACGGGTCATGGAGCACTGTGATGACAAGGGCATGGTGCATTGTGATGACAGGGGCATGGAGCATTGGTCTGACAAGTTTCATAGATTATTGTGCTGAGAGTGGGCATGGTGCATTGTGATGACAATGACATGGAGAACTGTGATGCCAAGCGTCATGGATATTTGTGACGACAAATGTCATGGAGCATTTTGATCGCAAGGGCGTTGTTCATTGTGATGAGAAGGGCATGGAGCATTGTGATGACAGGGTCATGGAGCAAGTTGATGAAAAGTGTCATGGAACATTTTGATGACAGGTGTTATGGAACATTGTGATGTCATGGGTCATCGAACATTTTGATGATAAGTGCATGTAGCATTGTGATGACAGGAGTCATGGAACATTGTGATGACAGGGGTGACGGAGTATTGTGACAAAACTGATGTAGCATTGTGATATCAGTGGTGAGAGAGCATTTTGATGAGAAGTGCATGGAGCATTGTGATGACAAATTTTATGGGGAATTGTGATGACAAGATTGTGGAGCATTGTGATGACAAGCGCATGGTGCATTGTGATGACATGTGTCAAGGAGCATTGTGCTGAAAAGCGCATGGAGCATTGTGATGACAAGGGTCATGGAGCATTGTGCTGAGAAAGGCATAGAGCATTGTGATGACAAGTGTATTGAGAATTGTGATGACAAAGGTCATGGAGCTTTGTAATGAAAAGGGCATGGAGTATTGTGATGACAGGCATCATGGAGCGTTGTGATGACAAGTGTTATGGAACATTGTGATCACAAGTGTTTGTAGCATTGTGATGACAGAGGTTTGGATCATTTTGACTTCACGGAGCATGGAGCATTGTGATGACAAGGGCATGAAGCAATGTGATCCCAAGGTTCATGGAGGATTGTGATGACAATGGAAATGGCGTATTGTGATGACAAGCACATAGAGGACTGTAATGACAAGGTCTTGTAGCACTTTCCTGACAAAGGCATGGAGCACTGTGATGACATGTGTCATGGAGAACTGTGAGGACAAGCTTCACGGAGTATTGTGAATACAGGGGTCATGGAGCATTGGGATGACAAGGGCATGGATCATTTTGATGACAAGGCTCAAGGAGCACTGGGGTGAAAATGTTCATGGAGTGTTGTGATGACAGGGGTCATGGAGCATTGTGATGACTAGGGAATGGAGCATTGTGATGAGAAGAGTCCCGGATCATTGTGTTGTCAGGTGTCATGGAGTGTTGTGATGACAGTGGTCATGGAGCATTGTGATGATATTCGCCATGGAGCATTGTGATGAGAAGGTCGTGGATCATTGGGCTAAAAATGTTCAAGGATTATTGTGATGACAGGGGTCATGGAGCATTGTGATGACAAGGGAATGGAGCATGGTGATGACAAGGTCCTGGAGCATTGTGATGAGAAGACCATGGAGACATGTGAAGACAAGTCTCATGGAGCATTCTGATTAAAAGGGGCATGGAGCATTGTGATTACAGGGGTCTTGGAGCATTGTGATGACAGAGGTCATGGAGCATTTTAATTTTGTTGTGATGACAATAGCATGAAGCATTATGATGATGGGCATGGTGAATTGTGATGACAGGGTTCATGGATCATTGAGATGAAAAGCGGCATAGAGCATTGTGATTACAGGGTTCTTGGAGCATTGTGATGAGAAGGGTCATGGAGCTTTGTGATGACAAGGCCATGGAACATTTTGATGGCAGGGGTCATGGAGCATTGTTATTACTGTTGTAATGGAGCATTGTGATGGCAAGGACATGGAGCATTGTGATGAGAAGGCCATGGAGCATTCTGATGACATGTGTCATGGAGCTTTGTGAACACATAGGCATGGATCAATGTGATGAGAGCATTCTTGGAGCACTGTGATGACAATGACTTGGAGCAGTGTGATGCCAAGTGTCATTGATCTTTGTGATGACAAAGGTCAGGAGCATTTTGATGGCAAGGGCGTTGTTCATTGTGATGAGAAGGGCAGGGAGCATCCTGAGGACAGGGTCATGGAGCAATATAATGAAAAGTTTTATGGAAAATTTTGATGACAGGTGTTATGAAACATTGTAATGTCAGGGGGCATGGAGCATTGTGATGACCAGGTCATGCCGTATTGTTAAGAGAGGTGTCAGGGAGCATTGTGATGACATATGTAATGGCCCATTGTGATGAGGATGGCATGGAGCATTGTGACGCCAAGTGTCATGGAGGATACTGATGACAAAGGTAATGGAGCATTGTGATGACAATGGCTTGGAGCATTGTGATGACAAGGTTCAGGGAGCATTGTGCTGACAAGTGCATGGAGAATTGTGATGACAAGGGTCATGGAGCATTCTGATGACAAGCTTGTGGAGTATTTTGATGACAATGGCATGCAGCATTGTGATGAAAACGGCATGGGGCATTGTGATGTAAAAGGCATGGAGCCTTTTCGTGACAGGGTTCAAGGAGCATTCTGACGACAAGTGTCAGGGAGCATTGTGATGACAAGTGTATTGAGAATTGTGATCACAAAGGTCATGGACCATTATGATGAAAAGGGTATGGTGTATTGTGATGACAGGCATCATGGAGCGTTGTGATGACCAGTGTTATGGAACATTGTGATCACAAGGGTTTGGAGCATTGTGATGACAGAGGTCATGGATCATTTTGATTTCAAGGAGCATGGAGCATTTTGATGACAAGGGCATGAAGCAATGTGATCGCAATATTCATGGAGGATTGTGATTACAATGGAAATGGAGTATTGTGATGACAAGCGCATAGAGCATTGTAATGACAAGGTCATGTAGCATTTTGCTGACAAAGGCATGGAGCATTGTGATGACATGTGTCATGGAGCACTGTGATGACAAGCGTCACGGAGCATAGTGAATACAGGGGTCATGGAGCATTGGGATGAAAAGGGCATGCATCATTGTGATGAGAAGTGTCATGGCACATTGGGCTGAAAATGTTCATGGAGTATTGTGATGACTGGGGTCATGGAGCATTGTGATGACAAGGGAATGGAGCACTGTGATGAAAAGTTCCAGTAGCACTGTGATGTGAAGACCATGGTACCTTGTGATGACATGTCTCATGGAGCATTCTGATGAAAAGACGCAGGGATCATTGTGATTACAGGGGTCTTGGAGCATTGTGATGATAAGGGCATGGAACATTATGATGAGAATGTCATGGAGCATTCTGATGACATGCGTCATGGAGATTTGTGATGACAAGTACAAGGAACATTGTGATCAGAGCGGTCTTGGAGCATTGTGATGAAAAAGGCATGGAGCCTTGTCATGAAAGATTTCAATGTGCATACTGACGGCAATAGTCAGAGAGCATTGTGATGACAAGTGTATTGAGCATTGTGATGACAAAAGTCATGGTGCATTGTGAAGAGAAGACCATGGATAATTGTGCTGACCAGCGTCATGGGGCATTGTGATGACAAGTGTTATGGAACATTCAGATCACAAGGGTTTGGAGCATTGTGTTGACAGAGGTCATAGAGCATTTTGATTTAATTGTGATGACAATAGCATGAAGCATTATGATGATGGGCATGGTGCATTGTGATGACAGCGTTCATGGAGCATTGAGATGAAAAGTGGCATGGAGCATTAGTCTGACAAGTTTCATGGATTATTGTGATAAGAGTGGACATGGCACATTGTGATGACAAGGGCATGGTGCACTGTGATAACAAGGTCGTAGATTATGGTGAAGAAAGTTGTCAGGGAGCATTGTGATGAAATATGTCATGTTCCAGTTTGATGACAATATCATGGAGCATTGTGATGCCAAGTGTCATGGAGGATTGTTGTGACAAAGTAAAGGAGCATTTTGATGACAAGGGCATGGAGAATTGTGATATCAAGGGCCATTGATAATTTTAATGTCCAGGTCATGAAACATTGTGATGACAATCGCTTGCAGCTTCCTATGACAGGGGTCATGGAGCAATGCTGTGACAAGTGCATGGAGTATTGTAATGACAAGAGCATATAACATTGTTATGTGAAGTGCCGTGGAGCATTGTAATGACAAGGACATGGAGAATTTTGAGGACAAGGGACATTGAGCTTTGAGATGACAAGGCATGGAGCATGGTGATGGCAAAACCGTGGAGCATTGTGATGAGAAGACCTTGGGTAATTGTGATGTCGAGCATCATGGAGCACTGTAATGACAAGGGGCATGAAGCATTGTGATGACAGGTTTCCGGGAGCATTGTGATGACAGGGTTCATGGAGCATTGTGATGACAAGTGCATGGAGCATTGTGATGACAAGTGCATGGAGCATTGAAATGTCAAGTTCATGGAGAATTGTGATGACAAGAGCATGAAACGTTGTGATGAGAAGTGTCATGTAGCATTGTGATGTCAAGGACGTGGAGAATTGTGATGACAAGGGACATGGAGCATTGTGATAACCAGAGCGTGGAGCATTGTGATGACAGGGGTCATGGAGCATTATTATGACAAGAGCCATAGTGCATTCTGACATAAGATATCACTTATGAAGGGAATGTAAACATGGCTACATATGAAATGAATTAGGGAAGAGAACAGAGTGTCAGATTTAGAAAACACTCTAACGCTTCCTTAAGGGGAAAGAGAGGTGGGGAGATGCACAAAACAGAAGTTTGATATTAGCTCAGGTAATGTTCCATAATCCAAAAACAGAAGAGACAAGCCCTACTCCTTCCTCAGTGAATGGAACTCAACATCCCTATTCCCCGCAGAGAAATATATCTGACTAGTAAGAATTTTAACACCTATGTATTGATATGTCTCCATAAGGGAACGAAGTGTGTCTAGAACGACATAAACATGGCAGTGAAAATCAACTCAAACCCACTATAAAAATGAATTTCAAAACAAAAGATAAAAACAGTAAAATTCTTACACAATACCTTCAGGGGTTCTGATGAAACCTGGAATGACCCTATTTACAATGACAGCTGGATGTGGCATAAGGCTGGTCACTTGGGACTGAGAGGATTGGTGAGATTGGGTGAAAAAATGCCGACCCTTTAAAGCAATAATGCCTGCCACCCATTCCATGGTTCCCATCTCTCCAGGTAGAAGGGAATATCACTACAGTTATAACATGTATGGGAACCTAGAGAATGGAAACCGACTTATGGTGAAAGGTTTTTAAAACTCTACTACTTTTTTTCTCTCCTTGTGCTCCAGTTTGACATTCCAACTGCTTTACTATCACTCTCACAACTTGGAGAGTCAGCCCCTATAACCTCATGGTTCACACAGTTGGCAAATTCTGCAGAGGATATAAGGGAAGAGAGAGAACCAAAGAGAGAGTAGCTGTAGGCATTTGGATGGCCACATGTCACTCTAATTTCCCGTCACGAAGAGGAATTAACCAAAGTCTCAGCCTTCCCCCCCAGAACCAGGATAGTTCCAGAAGCAAAACTGTGGATCTGTGGTCAGCTAACAAAAACGAAAGTTGAAAAATGGAGCTCAGGGCCACAGCAATTCACTAACCTGCAGAGTTATAAAGGAGTACTCTCTTCCAAAAATCTGTTGACGGAAAGCCACGAGGCGGAAGGGAAAATGAGGCAGAATGGCATGTAACAGATTTCAAGAGGTACATTGGAATCGCCTTTAAACACAGGAAAAGCATCACAACTTCGAAAATTATGGAAATGGCCATAAAGGGCATATGGGATTTCACGTGAATATATTCAGGAGAAAACGCTTATGACCTTTTCAGACAAGCAAGCAAGCGGGCAATGCAAATCTGCACTACAATGAAGTATCACTTCCCACCGGTCAAACAGGACATCCACAAAATGTGTAAAAACCAGAAAGGCAAGACAGGCCCTGGAGAACAGGGAGCCCTGTTAGGCTGATGGGCGGGATGTAAATTGCCAACTGCCTCTCTGGAGGAGTGCATTGTGTTCCCTAAAACAAGTAAACAACAAAGCTACGGAGCCAAGAGCACTTCCAATCTAGGGAATATACCTTGGGAAAACTGAAATCAATAAGACAGATCCACACAAAAATTCAGGGCTGCACTGCTTACAAAAACCTCAACTTGGGTACACCTTAAATATCCCAGGAAAGACAAAAATGGTTCAGGAAATTGTGGTACTTACGTATGATGGAATATCCCTGAGCCATAAAATCAATGTCATAAGGCCAGTAGCAGCAAAATGAGTGGATTCAGGTACGATGATTCTAAGTGAAATAAGTCACACAGAAAAAGAAACTTATCATAAAATATCACTTATGAAGATCCTGTAAACATGGCTACACATGAACTGAGTTAGGAAAGAAAAGAGAGTCTCACATTTAGAAAAAACTCTTTTGCCTTCTTAAGGGGGAAGAAGAGGTGGGGTGATGCATAAAACCAGAGTTTGATATTAGTACAGGTACCGTTCCAAAAACCAAATATGGAATAGACAAGACCTACTCATTCCTCAGTGAAAGGGACTCAACACCTCATATTCACCGCAGAGTAATATATCTTACTAGTAAGAATCTTAATACCTATGTATTGATATGTCTCCATAAGGGAAACAAGTGTGTCTAGACTGGCATAAACATGGCAGTGAGAATCAGCTCAAACCCACTATATAAAGCAATTTCAAAAACAAAACAAAAAAACAGGGAAATTTCTTACAATTCCTTCAGGGTATCTGATGAAACCGAAAATGACCCTATCTACAATGACAGCTGGATGTGGCATAAGGCTGGACACTTGGGACTGAGAGGATTGGTGAGATTGGGTGAGCAAATGCAGACCCTTTAAATCAATAATGAGTGGCACCCATTCCATTTGTCCCAACTCTGCTGGTTGAAGGGAATATTACTACAGGTATAACATGTACGGGAAACCTAGGGAATGGACACACTGTGAATACGAAAGGTTTCTAAAACTCAACGAATAGTCCCTCTCCTAGTGCTCGGGTTTGAATTTCCAACTGCATTACTATCAATCTCCCAACTTAGAGAGACTGCCCCTTTAACCTCCTGCTTCTCACAGTTGCCAAATTGGCAGAGGATGAAAGGGAAGAGGGAGAACCAATGAGAGAGTAGCTATTAGGCATTTGGACGGGCACATGTCACTCTAATTTCCCGGCCGGAAGCAGAATTAACCAAAGTCTCAGCCACGCACTATGTACCAGCATAGGTCGTGAAGCAATATTTTGGACTTGCGTTCAGCTCACAAAAAACGAGTTGAAAACTGGACCACAGGGGCACAGCAATTCACAAACTGGCAGAGTATAAAGGACAACTATCGTCCACAAATCTGTTGAGGGAAGGCACCGAGGCGGACTTGAATGCAAGGCCGAATAGCAGGAAACAGATTTCAAGAGTTACGTAGGAATCACCTATAAAGCACAGGAAGAGGGGCAAAACTTCGACAATGATGCACTTGGCCAAAAAGGGCGTATGCGTTTTCTCCTGAATATATTCAGGAGAAAAAGCATACGCCCTTTTTGACAAAAAAGCAAGCGGGCAATGCAAATCTGCACTACAAAGTAGTATCACTTCCCACCGGTCAAAAGGGATATCTGCAAAATGTGTAAAATCCAGAAAGGCAAGAAAGGCCATGGAGAACAGGGAGTCTTGTTATGCTGATGGGCGGGATGTAAATTGCCAACTGCCTCACTGGAGGAGTGCATTGTGTTCCCTAAAACAAGTAAACAACAGAGCTACAGAGCCAAGGGCACTTCCACTCTAGGGAATATACCTTGGGAAAACTGAAAATCAATGAGACAGAGTCAGCCCCAAATTTAGGGCTGGACTGCTTACAAGAACCTCAACTTGTGTACACCTTAAATATCCCAAGAAATATAAAAATGGTTCAAAAAATTGTGGTACATATGTACAATGCAATATCCCTCAGCCATGAAATCAATGTCATAAGACCAGTAGCAGCAAAGTGAGTGGTTCAGGTACGATGATTCTAAGTGAAATAAGTCACACAGAAAAATAAACTTATCATAAGATATCACTTATGAAGTTCCTGTAAACATGGCTACACATGAACTGAGTTAGGAAAGAGAAGAGAGTCTCACATTTAGAAAACACTCTTATGCCTGCTTAAGGGCGAAAGAGAGGTGGGGTGATGCATAAAACCAGAGTTTGATATAAGCACAGGTACCTTTCCAAAAACCAACTATGAAATAGACAAGAACTACACCTTCCTCAGTGAAAGGGACTCAAAACCCCATATTTCCCACAGAGGAATAGATCTGACTAGTAAGAATCTTAAAACCTATGTATTGATATGTCTCCGTAAGGGAATCAAGTGTGTCTAGACAGGCATAAACATGGCAGCGAGAATCAGCACAAACCCACTATAAAAAGGAATTTCAAAAACAAAACATAAAAACAGGATAATTCTTTACAAATCTTTCAGAGTCTCTGATGAAACCTGGAGTGACCCAATCTACAATGACAGCTGGGTGTGGCATAAGGCTTGACACTTGGGACTGAGAGGAGTGGTGAGATTGGGTGAGAAATTGCAGACAGTATAAAGCCATAATGCATGGTCCCCATTCCATGTTTCCCAACTCTCCAGGTTAAAGGGAATATTACTACAACTATAACATGTACGGGAAACCTAGAGAATGGACACACTGTGAATATGAAAGTTTTTAAATACTCAACGAATAGTCCCTCTACTGGTGCTCCGGTTTGACATTCCAACTGCTTTACGAACAATCTCCTAACTTGGAGAGACAGCCCTTTTAACCTCCTGGTTCACACAGGTTGCCTCTTTGGCAGAGGATGGAAGGGAAGAGGGAGAACCAATGAGAGAGTAGCTGTTAGGCATTTGGACGGGCACATGTCACTCTAATTTCCCGGCAGGAAGAAGAATTAACCAAAGTCTCAGCCACCCACAGCGAACCAGTATACGTCCTGAACCAAAATTTTGGACTTGCGTTCAGCTCACAAAAAACGAGTAGAAAAATGGAGCTCAGGGGCACAGCAATTCACAAACTGGCAGATTAATAAAGGACAACTATCGTCCAAAAATCTGTTGAGGGAAGGCAACGAGGCCGACTTGAAAGCTAGGCAGAATAGCAGGAAACAGATTTCAAGAGGTACCAAGGAATCACCTGTAAAGCACAGGAAGAGGGGCACAACTTCGACAATGATGCACTTGGCCAAAAAGGGCGTATGCTTTTTCTACTGAATATATTCAGGAGAAAACGCATACGCCCTTTTTGGCCAAGCAAGCAAGCAGGCAATGCAGATATGCACTACAATGAAGTATCACTTCCCACCAGTCCAAAGGGACATCCACAAAATGTGTAAAAACCAGAAAGGCAAGACAGACCCTGGAGAACAGGGAGCCTTGTTATGCTGATGGGCGGGATGTAAATTGCCAACTGCCTCACTGGAGGAGTGCATTGTGTTCCCTAAAACAAGTAAACAACAGAGCTACAGGGCCAAGGGCACTTCCAGTCTAGGGAATATACCTTGGGAAAACTGAAAATCAATAAGACAGAGCCACCCCCAAATTTAGGGCTACACTGCTTACAAGAACCTCAACTTGGGTACACCTTAAATATCCCAGGAAATATAAAAATGGTTCAAAACATTGTGGTACTTACGTAAGATGGAATATCCCTCAGCCATGAAATCAATGTCATACGACCAGTAGCAGCAAAGTGAGTGGATTCAGGTACGATGATTCTAAGTGAAATAAGTCACACAGAAAAAGAAACTTATCATAAGATATGACTTATGAAGATCCTGTAAACATGGCTACACATGAACTGAGTTAGGAAAGAGAACAGAGTCTTACATTTAGAAAATACTCTTATGCCTGCTTAAGGGGGAAGGAGAGATGGGGTGATTCATAAAACCAGAGTTTGATATAAGCACAGGTACCGTTCCAAAAACCAACTATGGAATAGACAAGACCTACACCTTCCTCAGTGAAAGGGACTCAAAAACACATATTTCCCTCAGAGGAATAGATCTGACTAGTAAGAATCTTAAAACCTATGTATTGATATGTCTCCATAAGGGAATCAAGTATGTCTAGACTGGCATAAACATGGCAGCAAGAATCAGCTCAAACCCACCATAAAAAGGAATTTCAAAAACAAAACAAAAAAACAGGGAAATTCTTTACAATTCCTTCAGGGTGTCTGTTGAAACCTGGAATGAACCTATCTGCAATGACAGCTGGATGTGGTATAAGGCTGGACACTTGGGACTGAGAAGATACGTGAGATTGGGTGAGCAAATGCAGACCCTTTAAAGCAATAATGCATGGCCCCCATTCCATGGGTCACAACGCTCCAGGTTGAAGGGAATATTACTACAGCTATAACATGTACGGGAAACCTACAGAATGGATACGCTGTGAATATGAAAGGTTTCTAAAACTCAACGAATAGTCCCTCTCGTGGTGCTCCGTTTTGACTTTCCAACAGCTTTCCTATCAATCTCCCAACTTGGAGAGACAGCCCCTTTAACCTCCTGGTTCGCACAGGTTGCCAATTTGGCAGAGGAAGGAAGGGAAGAGGGAGAACCAATGAGAGAGTAGCTGTTAGGCATTTGGACGGGCACCTGTCACTCTAATTTCCCGGCAGGAAGAAGAATTAACCAAAGACTCAGCAACCCATCGGGAACCAGTATAGGTCCAAAAACCAAAATTTTGGACTTGCATTCAGGTCACAAAAAATGAGTTGAAAAATGGAGCTCAGGGGCACAGTAATTCACAAACAGGCAGAGTAATAAAGGACAACTATCGTCCACAAATCTGTTGAGGGAAGGCACCGAGGCGGACGTGAATGCAAGGCCGAATAGCAGGAAACAGATTTCAAGAGTTACGTAGGAATCACCTATAAAGCACAGGAAGAGGGGCAAAACTTCGACAATGATGCACTTGGCCAAAAAGGGCGTATGCGTTTTCTCCTGAATATATTCAGGAGAAAAAGCATACGCCCTTTTTGACAAAAAAGCAAGCGGGCAATGCAAATCTGCACTACAAAGTAGTATCACTTCCCACCGGTCAAAAGGGATATCTGCAAAATGTGTAAAATCCAGAAAGGCAAGAAAGGCCATGGAGAACAGGGAGTCTTGTTATGCTGATGGGCGGGATGTAAATTGCCAACTGCCTCACTGGAGGAGTGCATTGTGTTCCCTAAAACAAGTAAACAACAGAGCTACAGAGCCAAGGGCACTTCCACTCTAGGGAATATACCTTGGGAAAACTGAAAATCAATGAGACAGAGTCAGCCCCAAATTTAGGGCTGGACTGCTTACAAGAACCTCAACTTGTGTACACCTTAAATATCCCAAGAAATATAAAAATGGTTCAAAAAATTGTGGTACATATGTACAATGCAATATCCCTCAGCCATGAAATCAATGTCATAAGACCAGTAGCAGCAAAGTGAGTGGTTCAGGTACGATGATTCTAAGTGAAATAAGTCACACAGAAAAATAAACTTATCATAAGATATCACTTATGAAGTTCCTGTAAACATGGCTACACATGAACTGAGTTAGGAAAGAGAAGAGAGTCTCACATTTAGAAAACACTCTTATGCCTGCTTAAGGGCGAAAGAGAGGTGGGGTGATGCATAAAACCAGAGTTTGATATAAGCACAGGTACCTTTCCAAAAACCAACTATGAAATAGACAAGAACTACACCTTCCTCAGTGAAAGGGACTCAAAACCCCATATTTCCCACAGAGGAATAGATCTGACTAGTAAGAATCTTAAAACCTATGTATTGATATGTCTCCGTAAGGGAATCAAGTGTGTCTAGACAGGCATAAACATGGCAGCGAGAATCAGCACAAACCCACTATAAAAAGGAATTTCAAAAACAAAACATAAAAACAGGATAATTCTTTACAAATCTTTCAGAGTCTCTGATGAAACCTGGAGTGACCCAATCTACAATGACAGCTGGGTGTGGCATAAGGCTTGACACTTGGGACTGAGAGGAGTGGTGAGATTGGGTGAGAAATTGCAGACAGTATAAAGCCATAATGCATGGTCCCCATTCCATGTTTCCCAACTCTCCAGGTTAAAGGGAATATTACTACAACTATAACATGTACGGGAAACCTAGAGAATGGACACACTGTGAATATGAAAGTTTTTAAATACTCAACGAATAGTCCCTCTACTGGTGCTCCGGTTTGACATTCCAACTGCTTTACGAACAATCTCCTAACTTGGAGAGACAGCCCTTTTAACCTCCTGGTTCACACAGGTTGCCTCTTTGGCAGAGGATGGAAGGGAAGAGGGAGAACCAATGAGAGAGTAGCTGTTAGGCATTTGGACGGGCACATGTCACTCTAATTTCCCGGCAGGAAGAAGAATTAACCAAAGTCTCAGCCACCCACAGCGAACCAGTATACGTCCTGAACCAAAATTTTGGACTTGCGTTCAGCTCACAAAAAACGAGTAGAAAAATGGAGCTCAGGGGCACAGCAATTCACAAACTGGCAGATTAATAAAGGACAACTATTGTCCAAAAATCTGTTGAGGGAAGGCAACGAGGCCGACTTGAAAGCTAGGCAGAATAGCAGGAAACAGATTTCAAGAGGTACCAAGGAATCACCTGTAAAGCACAGGAAGAGGGGCACAACTTCGACAATGATGCACTTGGCCAAAAAGGGCGTATGCTTTTTCTACTGAATATATTCAGGAGAAAACGCATACGCCCTTTTTGGCCAAGCAAGCAAGCAGGCAATGCAGATATGCACTACAATGAAGTATCACTTCCCACCAGTCCAAAGGGACATCCACAAAATGTGTAAAAACCAGAAAGGCAAGACAGGCCCTGGAGAACAGGGAGCCTTGTTATGCTGATGGGCGGGATGTAAATTGCCAACTGCCTCACTGGAGGAGTGCATTGTGTTCCCTAAAACAAGTAAACAACAGAGCTACAGGGCCAAGGGCACTTCCAGTCTAGGGAATATACCTTGGGAAAACTGAAAATCAATAAGACAGAGCCACCCCCAAATTTAGGGCTACACTGCTTACAAGAACCTCAACTTGGGTACACCTTAAATATCCCAGGAAATATAAAAATGGTTCAAAACATTGTGGTACTTACGTAAGATGGAATATCCCTCAGCCATGAAATCAATGTCATACGACCAGTAGCAGCAAAGTGAGTGGATTCAGGTACGATGATTCTAAGTGAAATAAGTCACACAGAAAAAGAAACTTATCATAAGATATCACTTATGAAGATCCTGTAAACATGGCTACACATGAACTGAGTTAGGAAAGAGAACAGAGTCTTACATTTAGAAAATACTCTTATGCCTGCTTAAGGGGGAAGGAGAGATGGGGTGATTCATAAAACCAGAGTTTGATATAAGCACAGGTACCGTTCCAAAAACCAACTATGGAATAGACAAGACCTACACCTTCCTCAGTGAAAGGGACTCAAAAACACATATTTCCCTCAGAGGAATAGATCTGACTAGTAAGAATCTTAAAACCTATGTATTGATATGTCTCCATAAGGGAATCAAGTATGTCTAGACTGGCATAAACATGGCAGCAAGAATCAGCTCAAACCCACCATAAAAAGGAATTTCAAAAACAAAACAAAAAAACAGGGAAATTCTTTACAATTCCTTCAGGGTGTCTGTTGAAACCTGGAATGAACCTATCTGCAATGACAGCTGGATGTGGTATAAGGCTGGACACTTGGGACTGAGAAGATACGTGAGATTGGGTGAGCAAATGCAGACCCTTTAAAGCAATAATGCATGGCCCCCATTCCATGGGTCACAACGCTCCAGGTTGAAGGGAATATTACTACAGCTATAACATGTACGGGAAACCTACAGAATGGATACGCTGTGAATATGAAAGGTTTCTAAAACTCAACGAATAGTCCCTCTCGTGGTGCTCCGTTTTGACTTTCCAACAGCTTTCCTATCAATCTCCCAACTTGGAGAGACAGCCCCTTTAACCTCCTGGTTCGCACAGGTTGCCAATTTGGCAGAGGAAGGAAGGGAAGAGGGAGAACCAATGAGAGAGTAGCTGTTAGGCATTTGGACGGGCACCTGTCACTCTAATTTCCCGGCAGGAAGAAGAATTAACCAAAGACTCAGCCACCCATCGGGAACCAGTATAGGTCCAAAAACCAAAATTTTGGACTTGCATTCAGGTCACAAAAAATGAGTTGAAAAATGGAGCTCAGGGGCACAGTAATTCACAAACAGGCAGAGTAATAAAGGACAACTATCGTCCAAAAATCTGTTGAGGGAAGGCAACGAGGCCTACTTGAAAGTGAGGCAGAAAGCAGGAAACAGATTTCAAGAGGTAGGTAGGAATCGCCTGTAAAGCACAGGAAGAGGGGCACAACTTCGACAATGATTCACTTGGCTGAAATGGGCGTATGTGTTTTCTACTGAATATATTCAGGAGAAAACACATACGCCCTTTTTGGCCAAGCAAGCAAGCGGGCAATGCAAATCTGCACCAGACAGAAGTATCGCTTACCACCGGTCCAAAAGGAAATTCACAAAATGTGTAAAAACCAGAAAGGCAAGACAGGCCCTGGAGAACAGGGAGCCTTGTTATGCTGATGGGCGGGATGTAAATTGCCAACTGCCTCACTGGAGGTGTGCATTGTGTTCCCTAAAACAAGTAAACAACAGAGCTACAGAGCCAAGGGTACTTCCACTCTAGGGAATATACCTTGGGAAAACTGAAAATCAATGAGACAGAGCCAGCCCCAAATTTAGGGCTGCACTGCTTACAAGAACCTCAACTTGTGTACAGCTTAAATATACCAGGAAATATAAAAATGGTTCAAAAAATTGTGGTACTTATGTACAATGCAATATCCCTCAGCCATGAAATCAATGTCATAAGACCAGTAGCAGCAAAGTGAGTGGTTCAGGTACGATGATTCTAAGTGAAATAAATCACACAGAAAAAGAAACTTAGCATAAGATATCACTTATGAAGATCCTGTAAACATGGCTACACATGAACTGAGTTAGGAAAGAGAACAGAGTCTCACATTTAGAAAACACTCTTATGCCTGCTTAAGGGGGAAGGAGAGGTGGGGGGCTGCATAAAACCAGAGTTTGATATAAGCACAGGTACCGTTCCAAAAACCAACTATGGAATAGAAAAGACCTACACCTTCCTCAGTGAAAGGGACTCAAAACCCCATATTTCCCGCAGAGGAATAGATCTGACTAGTAAGAACGTTAAAACCTATGAATTGATAGGTCTCCGTTAGGGAAACAAGTGTGTCTAGACTGGCATAAACATGGCAGCAGAAACAGCTCAAAACCACTATAAAAAGGAATTTCAAAAACAAAACAAAAAAAAAGGGAAATTCTTTACAATTCCTTCAGGGTCTCTGATGAAACGTGGAATGACCCTATGTACAATGACAGCTGGATGTGGCATAAGGCTGGACACTTGGGACTGAGAGGATTGTTGAGATTGGGTGAGAAATTGCAGACACTATAAAGCACTAACGCATCGCCCCCATTCAATGTTTCCCAACTCTCCAGGTTAAAGGGAATATTACTACAGCTCTAACATGTACGGGAAACCTAGAGAATGGACACACTGTGAATACGAAAGGTTTCTAAAACTCAAAGAATATTCCCTCTCCTTTTTTTCCGGTTTGACTTTCCAACTGCTTTACTATCAATCTCCCAACTTGGAGAGACAGTCCCTTTAACCTCCTGGTTCGCACAGGTTGCCAATTTGGCAGAGGATGGAAGGGAAGAGGGAGAACCAATGAGAGAGTAGCTGTTATGCATTTGGACAGGCACATGTCACCCTAATTTCCCGGCAGGAAGAAAAATTAAACAAAGTCTCAGCCACCCACCGGGAACCAGTATATCTCCTGAACCTAAATTTTGGACTTGCGTTCTGCTCACAAAAAACGAGTTGAAAAATGGAGCTCAGGGGCACAGCAATTCACAAACTGGCAGAGTAATAAAGGAAAACTATCGTCCAAAAATCTGTTGAGGGAAGGCAACGAGGCCGACTTGAAAGCGAGGCAGAATAGCAGGAAACAGATTTCAAGAGGTACGTAGGAATCACCTGTAAAGCACAGGAAGAGGGGCACAACTTCGACAATAATGCACTTGGCCAAAAATGGCATATGCGTTTTCTCCTGAATATATAAAGGAGAAAACGTATATGCATGTCCTTTTTCGCCAAGCAAGCAAGCGGGCAATGCAAATCTGCACTACAAAGAAGTATCACTTCCCACCGGTCAAAAGAAAAAACCACAAAATGTGTAAAAACAAGAAAGGTCAGAGAGGCCCTGGAGAACAGGGAGCCTTGTTATGCTGATGGGCGGGATGTAAATTGCCAACTGCCTCACTGGAAGAGTGCATTGTGTTCCCTAAAACAAGTAAACAACAGAGCTACAGAGCCAAGGGCACTTCCAGTCTAGGGAATATTCCTTGGGAAAACTGAAAATCAATAAGATAGAGCCACCCCCAAATTTAGGGGTGCACTGCTTACAAGAACCTCAACTTGGGTACACCTTAAATATCCCAGGAAATATAAAAATGGTTTAAAAAATTTTGGTACTTACATACGATGGAATATCGCTCAGCCATGAAATCAATGTCATAAGACCAGTAGCAGCAAAGTGAGTGGATTCAGGTACGATGATTCTAAGTGAAATAAGTCACACAGAAAAAGAAACTTAGCATAAGATATCACTAATGAAGATCCTGTAAACATGGCTATACATGAACTGAGTTAGGAAAGAGAACAGAGTCTCACATTTAGAAAACACTCTTATGCCTGCTTAAGGGGGAAGGAGAGGTGGGGTGATGCATAAAATCAGAGTTTGATATAAGCACAGGTACCGTTCCAAAAACCAACTATGGAATAGACAAGACCCACACCTTCCTCAGTGAAAGGGACTCAAAACCCCATATTTCCCGCAGAGGAATAGATCTGACTATTATGAATCTTAAAACCTATGTATTGATATGTCTCCGTAAGGGAATCAAGGTGTCTAGACTGGCATAAACATGGCAGCGAGAATCAGCTCAAACCCACTATAAAAAGGAATTTCAAAATCAAAACAAAAAAACAGGGAAATTCTTTAAAATTCCTTCAGGGTCTGTGATGAAATGTGGAATGACCCTATCTACAATGACAGCTGGATGTGGCATAAGGCTGGACACTTGGGACTGAGAGGATTGGTGAGATTGGGTGAGCAAATGCAGACCCTTTAAAGCAATAATGCATGGGCCCCATTCCATGGGTCCCAACTCTCCAGGTTGAAGGGAATATTACTACAGCTATAACATGTACGGGAGACCTAGAGAATGGGCACACTGTGAATATGAAAGGTTTCTAAAACTCAACGAATAGTCCCTCTCCTTTTGTTCCATTTTGACTTTCCAACTGCTTTACTATCAATCTCCCAACTTGGAGAGACAGCCCCTTTAACATACTGGTTCGCACAGTTTGCCAATTTGGCAGAGGATGTAAGGGAAGAGGGAGAACCAATGAGAGAGTAGCTGTTAGGCATTTGGACGGGGACATGTCACTCTAATTTCCCAGCAGAAAGAAGAATTAACCAAATTCTCAGACACCCGTCGGGAACGAGTATAGGTCCTGAACCAGAAAATTGGACTTGCGTTCAGCTCACAAAAAAACGAGTTGAAAAATGGAGCTCAGGGGCACAGCAATTCACAAAGTGTCAGAGTAATAAAGGACAACTATCATCCAAAAATCTGTTGAGGGAAGGCAACGAGGCCACCTTGAATGCGAGGCAGAATAGCAGGAAACAGATTTCAAGAGGTACGTAGGAATCACCTGTAAAGAACAGGAAGAGGGGCACAACTGCGACAATGGTGCACTTGGCCAAAAAGGGCGTATGCGTTTTCTCCTGAATATATTCAGGAGAAAACGCATACGCCCTTTTTGGCCAAGCAAGCAAGCGGGCAATGCAAATCTGCACTACAAAGAAGTATCATTTCCCACCGGTCAAAAGGGACATCCACAAAATGTGTAAAAACCAGAAAGGCAAGACAGGCCCTGGAGAACTGGGAGCCTTGTTATGCTGATGGGCGGGATGTAAATTGCCAACTGCCTCACTGGAGGAGTGCATTGTGTTCCCTAAAACAAGTAAACAACAGAGCTACAGAGCCAATGGCACTTCCAGTCTAGGGAATATACCTTGGGAAAACTGAAAATCAATAAGAGAGAGCCACCCCCAAATTAAGGAATACACTGCTTACAAGAACCTCAACTTGGGTACACCTTAAATATCCCAGGAAATATAAAAATGGTTCAAAAAATTGTGGTACTTACATACGATGGAATATCCCTCAGCCATGAAATCAATATCATAAGACCAGTAGCAGCAAAGTGAGTGGATTCAGGTAGGATGATTCTAAGTGAAATAAGTCACACAGAAAAAGAAACTTATCATAAGATATGACTTATGAAGATCCTGTAAACATGGCTACACATGAACTGAGTTAGGAAAGAGAACAGAGTCTCACATTTAGAAAACACTCTTATGCCTGCTTAAGGGGGAAGGAGAGGTGGGGTGATGCAGAAAACCAGAGTTTGATATAAGCACAGGTACCGTTCCAAAAACCAACTATGGAATAGGCAAGACCTACACCTTCCTCAGTGAAAGGGACTCAAAACGCCATATTTCCCAGAGAGGAATATATCTGACTAGTAAGAATCATAAAACCTATGTATTGATATGTCTCCCTAAGGGAATCAAGTGTGTCTAGACTGGCATAAACATGGCAGCGAGATTCAGCAAAAACCCACTATAAAAATGAATTTCAAAAGCAAAACAAAAAACAGGGAAATTCTTTACAATTCCTTCAGGGTCTCTGATGAAACCTGGAATGACCCTATCTACAATGACAGCTGGATGTGGCATAAGGCTGGACACTTGGGACTGAGAGGATTGTTGAGATTGGGTGAGAAATTGCAGACACTATAAAGCAATAACGCATGGCCCCCATTCCATGTTTCCCAACTCTCCAGGTTAAAGGGAATATTACTACAGCTCTAACATGTACGGGAAACCTAGAGAATGGACACACTGTGAATACGAAAGGTTTCTAAAACTCAAAGAATATTCCCTCTCCTTTTTTTCCGGTATGACTTTCCAACTGCTTTACTATCAATCTCCCAACTTGGAGAGACAGTCCCTTTAACCTCCTGGTTCGCACAGGTTGCCAATTTGGCAGATGATGGAAGGGAAGAGGGAGAACCAATGAGAGAGTAGCTGTTATGCATTTGGACAGGCACATGTCACCCTAATTTCCCGGCAGGAAGAAAAATTAAACAAAGTCTCAGCCACCCACCGGGAACCAGTATATCTCCTGAACCTAAATTTTGGACTTGCGTTCTGCTCACAAAAAACGAGTTGAAAAATGGAGCTCAGGGGCACAGCAATTCACAAACTGGCAGAGTAATAAAGGACAACTGTCGTCCAAAAATCTGTTGAGGGAAGGCAACGAGGCCGACTTGAAAGCGAGGCAGAATAGCAGGAAACAGATTTCAAGAGGTACGTAGGAATCACCTGTAAAGCACAGGAAGAGGGGCACAACTTCGACAATGATTCACTTGGCCAAAAAGGGCGTATGCGTTTTCTACTGAATATATTCAGGAGAAAATGCATACGCCCTTTTTGGCCAAGCAAGCAAGCGGGCAATGCAAATCTGCACTACAAAGAAGTATCACTTCCCACCGGTCGAAAGGGACATCCACAAAATGTGTAAAAACCAGAAAGGCAAGACAGGCCCTGGAGAACAGGGAGCCTTGTTATGCTGATGGGCGAGATGTAAATTGCCAACTGCCTCACTGGAGGAGTGCATTGTGTTCCCTAAAACAAGTAAACAACAGAGCTACAGAGCCAAGGGCACTTCCAGTGTAGGGAATATACCTTGCGAAAACTGAAAATCAATAAGACAGAGCCACCCCCAAATTTAGGGCTGCACTGCTTACAAGAACCTCAACTTGGGTACACCTTAAATATCCCAGGAAATATAAAAATGGTTCAAAGAATTGTGGTACTTACGTACAATGGAATATCCCTCAGCCATGAAATCAATGTCATAAGACCAGTAGCAGCAAAGTGAGTGGTTCAGGTTCGATGATTCTAAGTGAAATAAGTCACACAGAAAAAGAAACTTAGCATAAGATATGACTTATGAAGATCCTGTAAACATGGCTACACATGAACTGAGTTAGGAAAGAGAACAGAGTCTCACATTTAGTAAACACTCTTATGCATGCTTAAGGGGGAAGGAGAGGTGGGGTGATGCATAAAACCAGAGTTTGATATAAGCACAGGTACCGTTCCAAAAACCAGCTATGGAATAGACAAGACCTACACCTTCGTCAGTGAAAGGGACTCAAAAACCCATATTTCCCACAGAGGAATAGATCTGACTAGTAAGAATCTTAAAACCTATGTACTGATATGTCTCCGTAAGGGAATCAAGTGTGTCTAGACTGGCATAAACATGGCAGCGAGAATCAGCTCAAACCCACCATAAAAAGGAATTTCAAGAACAAAGCAAAAACAGGGAAATTCTTTACAATTCCTTCAGGGTCTCTGATGAAACCTGGAATGACCCTATCTACAATGACAGCTGGATGTGGCATAAGTCTGGACACTTGGGACTGAGAGGATTGGTGAGATTGGGTGAGCAAATGCAGACCCTTTAAAGCAATAATGCAAGGCACCCATGCCATGGGTCCCAACTCTCCAGGTTGAAGGGAATATTACTACAGCTATAACATGTAGGGGAAACCTAGAGAATTGACACATTGTGAATACGAAAAGTTTCTAAAACTCAACGAATAGGGCCTCTCCTTTTGTTCCGGTTTGACTTTCCAACTGCTTTACTATCAATCTCCCAACATGTAGAGACAGCCCCTTTAACCTCCTGTTTCGTACAGGTTGCCAATTTGGCAGAGGAATGGAAGGGAAGAGGGAGAACCAATGAGAGAGTAGCTGCTAGGCATTTGGACGGGCACATGTCACTCTAATTTCCCGGCAGGAAGAAGAATTAACCAAAGACTCAGCCACCCATCAGGAACCAGTATAGGTCCTGAACCAAAATTTTGGACTTGCATTCAGCTCACAAAAAACGAGTTGAAAAATGGAGCTCAGGGGCACAGCAATTCACAAACTGGCAGAGTAATAAAGGACAACTATCGTACAAAAATCTGTTGAGGGAAGGCAACGAGGCCCACTTGAAAGCGAGGCAGAATAACAGGAAACAGATTTCAAGAGGTACGTAGGAATCACCTGTAAAGCACAGGAAGATGGCCACAACTTCGACAATGATTCACTTGGCCAAAAAGTGCGTATGCGTTTTCTAATAAACATATTCAGGAGAAAACGCATACGCCCTTTTTGGCCAAGCAAGCAAGCAGGCAATGCAAATCTGCACTACAAAGAAGTATCACTTCCCACCGGTCCAAAGGGACATCCACAAAATGTGTAAAAACCAGAAAGGCAAGACAGGCCCTGGAGAACTGGGAGCCTTGTTATGCTGATGGGCGGGATGTAAATTGCCAACTGCCTCACTGGAAGAGTGCATTGTGTTCCCTAAAGCAAGTAAACAACAGAGCTACAGAGCCAATGGCACTTCCAGTCTAGGGAATATACCTTTGGAAAACTGAAAATCAATAAGAGAGAGCCACCCCCAAATTAAGGGCTACACTGCTTACAAGAACCTCAACTTGGGTACACCTTAAATATCCCAGGAAATATAAAAATGGTTCAAAAAATTGTGGTACTTACATACGATGGAATATCGCTCAGCCATGAAATCAATATCATAAGACCAGTAGCAGCAAAGTGAGTGGATTCAGGTAGGATGATTCTAAGTGAAATAAGTCACACAGAAAAAGAAACTTATCATAAGATATCACTTATGAAGATCCTGTAAACATGGCTACACATGAACTGAGTTAGGAAAGAGAACAGAGTCTCACATTTAGAAAACACTCTTATGCCTGCTTAAGGGGGAAGGAGAGGTGGGGTGATGCAGAAAACCAGAGTTTGATATAAGCACAGGTACCGTTCCAAAAACCAACTATGGAATAGGCAAGACCTACTCCTTCCTCAGTGAAAGGGACTCAAAACCCCATATTTCCCAGAGAGGAATATATCTGACTATTAAGAATCATAAAACCTATGTATTGATATGTCTCCCTAAGGGAATCAAGTGTGTCTAGACTGGCATAAACATGGCAGCGAGAATCAGCAAAAACCCACTATAAAAATGAATTTCAAAAACAAAACAAAAAACAGGGAAATTCTTTACAATTCCTTCAGGGTCTCTGATGAAACCTGGAATGACCCTATCTACAATGACAGCTGGATGTGGCATAAGGCTGGACACTTGGGACTGAGAGGATTGTTGAGATTGGGTGAGAAATTGCAGACACTATAAAGCAATAACGCATGGCCCCCATTCCATGTTTCCCAACTCTCCAGGTTAAAGGGAATATTACTACAGCTCTAACATGTACGGGAAACCTAGAGAATGGACACACTGTGAATACGAAAGGTTTCTAAAACTCAAAGAATATTCCCTCTCCTTTTTTTCCGGTTTGACTTTCCAACTGCTTTACTATCATTCTCCCAACTTGGAGAGACAGTCCCTTTAACCTCCTGGTTCCCACAGGTTGCCAATTTGGCAGAGGATGGAAGGGAAGAGGGAGAACCAATGAGAGAGTAGCTGTTATGCATTTGGACAGGCACATGTCATCCTAATTTCCCGGCAGGAAGAAAAATTAAACAAAGTCTCAGCCACCCACCGGGAACCAGTATATCTCCTGAACCTAAATTTTGGACTTGCGTTCTGCTCACAAAAAACGAGTTGAAAAATGGAGCTCAAGGGCACAGCAATTCACAAACTGGCAGAGTAATAAAGGACAACTATCGTCCAAAAATCTGTTGAGGGAAGGCAACGAGGCCGACTTGAAAGCGAGGCAGAATAGCAGGAAACAGATTTCAAGAGGTACGTAGGAATCACCTGTAAAGCACAGGAAGAGGGGCACAACTTCGACAATGATGCACTTGGCCAAAAAGGGCGTATGCGTTTTCTCCTGAATATATTCAGGAGAAAACGCATACACATGTCCTTTTTCGGCAAGCAAGCAAGTGGGCAATGCAAATCTGCACTACAAAGAATTATCACTTCCAACCGCTCAAAAGAAACAACCACAAAATGGGTAAAAACCAGAAAGGCCAGACAGGCCCTGGAGAACAGAGAGCACTGTTATGCTGATGGGCAAGATGTAAATTGCCAACTGCCTCACAGGAGGAGTGCATTGAGTTCCCTAAATAAAACAAGTAAACAACAGAGCTACAGAGACAAGGGCACTTCCAGTCTAGGGAATATACCTCGATAAAACTGAAAATCAATAAGACAGAGCCACCCCCAAATTTAGGGGTGCACTGCTTACAAGAACCTCAACTTGGGTACACCTTAAATATCCCAGGAAATTAAAAAATGGTTCAAAAAATTGTGGTACATACATACGATGGAATATCCCTCAGCCATGAAATCAATGTCATAAGACCAGTAGCAGCAAAGTGAGTGGATTCAGGTACGATGATTCTAAGTGAAATAAGTCACACAGAAAAAGAAACTTAGCATAAGATATCATTTATGAAGTTCCTGTAAACATGGCTACACATGAACTGAGTTAGGAAAGAGAACAGAGTCTCATATTTAGAAAACACACTTATGCCTGCTTAAGGGGGAAGGAGAGGTGGCGTGATGCATAAAACCAGAGTTTGATATAAGCTCAGGTACCGTTCCAAAAACCAAATGTGGAATAGACAAAACCTACACCTTCCTCAGTGAAAGGGACGCAAAACCCCATATTTCCCGCAGAGGAATAGATCTGACTAGTAAGAATCTTAAAACCTATGTATTGATATGTCTCCGTAAGGGAATCAAGTGTGTCTAGACTGGCAAAAACATGGCAGCGAGAATCAGCTCAAACCCAGTATAAAAAGGAATTTCAAAAACAAACCAAAAAAAACAGGGAAATTCTTTACAATTCCTTCTGGGTCTCTGATGAAACCTGGAATGACCCTATCTACAATGACAGCTGGATGTGGCATAAGGCTGGACACTTGGGACTGAGAGGATTGGTGAGATTGGGTGAGCAAATGCAGACCCTTTAAAGCAACAATGCACGGCACCCATTCCATGGGTCCTAACTCTCTAGGTTGTACGGAGTATTACTACAGCTATAACATGTACGGGAAACCTAGAGAATGTACACACTGTGAATACGAAAGGTTTCTAAAACTCAACAAATAGTTCCTCTCTTGGCACTCTGGTTTGACTTTCCAACTGCTTTACTATCCATCTCCCAACTTGGAGAGACAGCCCCTTTTACCTCCTGGTTCGCAAAGGTTGCCAATTTGGCAGAGGATGGAAGGGAATAGGGAGAACCAATGAGATAGTAGCTGTTAGGCATTTGGACGGGAACCTGTCACTCTAATTTCCCGGCAGGAAGATGAATTAACCAAAGTCTCAGACACCCATCGGGAACAAGTATAGGTCCTGAACTGAAATTTTGGAATTGCGTTCATTTCACAGAAAACGAGTTGCAAAATGGAGCTCAGGGGCACAGCAATTCACACACTGGCAGAGTAATAAAGGACAACTATCGACCAAAAATTTGTTGATGGAAGGCAACGAGGCCGACTTGAAAGCGAGGCAGAAGAGCAGGAAACAGATTTCAAGAGGTACGTAGGAATGGCCTGTAAAGCACAGGAAGAGGGGCACAACTTCTACAATGATGCACTTGGCCAAAAAGGGCTCATGCGTTTACTCGTGAATATATTCAGGAGAAAACGCATACGCCCTTTTTGGCCAAGCAAGCAAGCAGGCAATGCAAATCTGCACTACAAAGAAATATCACTTCCCACCGGTCCAAAGGGACATCCACAAAATGTGTAAAAACCAGAAAGGCAAGACAGGCCCTGGAGAACAGGTAGCCTAGTTATGATGATGGGTGGGATATAAATTGCCAAATGCCTCACTGGAGGAGTGCATTGTGTTCCCTAAAACAAGTAAACAACAGAGCTACAGAGGCAAGGTCACTTCCAGTCTAGGGAATATACCTGGGCAAAACTGAAAATCAATAAGACAGAGCCACCACCAAATTTAGGGCTGCACTGCTGACAAGAACCTCAGCTTTGGTACACCTTAAATATCCCAGGAATTATAAAAATGGTTCAAAAATTGTGGTACTTACGTATGATGGAATATTCCTCAGCCATGAAATCAATGTCATAAGACCAGTAGCAACAAAGTGAGTGGATTCAGGTACGATGATTCTAAGTGAAATAAGTCACACAGGAAAAGAAACTTATCATAAGATATCACTTATGAAGATCCTGTAAACATGGCTACACATGAACTGAGTTAGGAAAGAGAAGAGTCTCACATTTAGAAAACACTCTTATGCCTGCTTAAGGGGGAAGGAGAGGTGGGGTGATGCATAAAACCAGAGTTTTATATAAGCACAGTTACTGTTCCAAAAACCAACTATGGAATAGACAAGACCTACACCTTCCTCAGTGAAAGGGACTCAAAACACCATATTTCCCGCAGAGGAATAGATCTGATAGTAAGAATCTTAAAACCTATGTATTGATATGTCTCCATAAGGGAATAAAGTGTGCCCAGACTGGCATAAACATGGCAGCGAGAATCAGCTCAAACCCACTATAAAAAGGAATTTCAAAAACAAAAAAAAAAACAGGGAAATTCTTTACAATTCCTTCAGCATCT
This sequence comes from Mesoplodon densirostris, assembly GCF_025265405.1. Taxonomy (NCBI): domain Eukaryota; kingdom Metazoa; phylum Chordata; class Mammalia; order Artiodactyla; family Ziphiidae; genus Mesoplodon; species Mesoplodon densirostris. The sequence goes on from NC_082661.1 coordinate 127,197,078, forward strand.
CTGATGAAACCTGTAATGACCCTATTTACAATGACAGCTGGATGTGGCATAAGGCTGGACACTTGGGACTGAGAGGATTGATGGGGTTGGGTGAGCAAATGCAGACCATTTAAAGCAATAATGCATGGCCCACATTCCTTGGGTCCCAACTCTCCTGGTTGAAGGGAATATTACTACAGCTATAACATGTACAGGAAACCTAGAGAATGGACACACTGCGAATACGAAAGGTTTCTAAAACTCAACGAATAGTCCCTCTCCTGGTGCTCCGGTTTGACATTCCAACTGCTTTACTATCAATCTCCCAACGTGGAGAGACAACCCCTTTAACCTCATGGTTCACACAGGTTGCCAATTTGCAGAGGATGTAAGGGAATAGGGAGAACCAATGAGAGAGTAGCTGTTAGGCATTTGGACGGGCACATGTCACTCTAATTTCCCGGCAGGAAGAAGAATTAACCAAAGTCTCAGCCACCCATCGGGAACCAGTATAGGTCCTGAACCAAAATTTTGGACTTGTGTTCAGCTCACAGAAAACGAGTTGAAAAATGGAGCTCAGGGGCATAGCAATTCACAAACTGGCAGAGTAATAAAGGACAACTATCGTCCAAAAATCTGTTGATGGAAGGCAATGAGGCCGACGTGAAAACGATGCAGAATAGCAGGAAACAGATTTCAAGAGGTACGTAGGAATCACCTGTAAAGCACAGGAAGAGGGGCACAACTTCGACAATGATGCACTTGTCCAAAAAGGGCGTATGCGTTTTCTCCTGAATATATTCAGGAGAAAACGCATACGCCCTTTTTGGCCAAGCAAGCAAGCAGGCAATGCAAATCTGCACTACAAAGAAGTATCACTTCCCACCGGTCCAAAGGGACATCCACAAAATGTGTAAAAACCAGAAAGGCAAGACAGGCCCTGGAGAACAAGTTGCCTTGTTATGCTGATGGGCGGGATGTAAATTGCCAACTGCCTCACTGGAGGAGTGCACTGTGTTCCATAAAACAAGTTAACAACAGAGCTACAGAGCCAAGGGCACTTCCAGTCTCGGGAATATACCTTGGGAAAACTGAATATCAATAAGACAGAGCCACCCCAAAGTTTAGGGCTGCACTGCTTACAAGAACCTCAACTTGGCTACACCTTTAATATACCAGGAAAGACAAAAATGGTTTTAAAAGTTTGGTACTTATGTACGATGGAATACCCGTCAGCCATAAAATCAATGTCATAAGGCCAGTAGCAGCAAAATGAGTGGATTCAGGTATGATGATTCTAAGTGAAATAAGTCACAAAGTAAAAGAAACTTATACTAAGATATCATTATGAAGGTCCTGTAAACAAGGCTACACAGGAACTGAGTTAGGAAAAAGAACAGACTCTCACATTTAGAAAACACTCTTATGCCTTCTTAGGGGGAAGCAGAGGTGGGTTGATGCGTAAAACCAGAGTTTGATAGTAGTACAGGTACTATTCCAAAAACCAAATATGGAATAGGCAAGACCTACACATTCATCAGTGAAAGGGACTCAACCTCCCATACTTCCCGCAGAGGTATATATCTGACTAGTAATAACCTTAAAACCTATGTATTGATATGTCTCCGTAAGGGAATCAAGTGTGTCTAGACTGGCGTAAACATGTCAGTGAGAAACAGCTACAACCCACTATAAAAAGGAATTTCAAACACAAAACAAAAAAACAAGGAATTTCTTTACAATTCATTCAGGGTCTCTGATGAAACCTGGAATGAACATATTTACAACGACAGCTGGATGTGGCATAAGGCTGGACATTTGGCTCTGAGAAGATTGGTGAGATTGGGTGAGCAAATGCAGACCTTTTAAAGCAAAAATGTGTGGCCACCATTCCATGGGTCCCAAATCTCCAAGATGAAGTGAATATTACTAGAGCTTTAACATATACGGGAAACGTAGAGAATGGAAACACTGTGAATACAAAGGTTTCTAAAACCTAACTAATAATCCCTCTCCTTGTGCTGCAGTTTCACTTTCCAACTGCTATACTATCAATCTCCCAACTTGCAGAGACAGCCCCTTTAACCTCCTGGTTCCCACAGGTTGGCAATTTGGCAGAGGATTGAAGGGAAGAGGGAGAACCAATGAGAGATTAGCTGTTAGGCATTTGGACTGGCACATGTCACTCTAAATGCACGGGAGGAAGAATTAACCAAGACTCATCCCCCTGCCGGGAACCGGTATAGGTCCTGCAACGAAATTTTGGACTTGCGGTCAGCTTACAAATAACGAGTTGAAAAATGGAGCTCAGGGGCACAGCAATTCACAAACTGGCAGAGTAATAAAGGACAACTCTCGTCCAAAAATCTGTTGATGGAAGGCAACGAGGCCGACCTGAAAGCGAGACAGCATAGCAGGAAACAGATTTCAAGAGGTACTTTGGAATCGCCTGTAAAGCACAGGAAGAGGGACACCACTTTAACAATGATGCACTTGGCCAGAAAGGGCGTATGTGTTTTCTCCTGAATATATTTAGGAGAAAACGCATACACCCTTTTTGGCCAAGCAATGAAGCGGGCAATGCAAATCTGCACTACAACGAAGTATCACTTCCCACCAGTCAAAAGGGACATCCACAAAATGTGTGAAAACCAGAAAGGCAAGACAGGCCCTGGAGAACAGGGAGCATTGTTATGCTGATGGGCGGGATGTAAATTGCCAACTGCCTCTCTGGAAGAGTGCATTGTGTTCCCTAAAACAAGTTAACAACAGAGCTACAGAGCCAAGGGCACTTCCAGTCTAGGGAATATACTTTGGGAAAAGTGAAAATCAATAAGCCTGAGCCACCACAATATTTACGGCTGCACTGCTTACAAGAACCTCATCTTGGGTACACCTTAAATATCCTAGGAAAGACAAAAATGGTTCAAGAAATTGTGGTACTTACATACGATGGAATATCCCACAGCCATGAAATCAATGTCATAAGGCCAGTAGCAGCAAAATGAGTGGATTCAGGTACGATGATTCTAATTGAAATTATTCACACAGAAAAAGAAACTTATCATAAGATATCACTTATAAAGGTCCTGTAAACATGGCTACATATGAACTGAGTTAGGAAAGATAACAATGTAACTAATCTTATCATAACATATCACTCATATCGGGAATGTACACATGACTACACATGAACTGAATTACAAACACAACAGTGTCACACATTTAGAAAACATCTCCAGCCTCCTTAAGGGGAAACCCGAGGTGGGGTGATGCATAAATCCACAGTTTTAAATTAGCACAGATACCGTTATATAAACCATGTATGTAATACACAACACCTACTCCTGGCACAGTGAACTGGACCCAACACCCCCTATTCATTGCAGAGGAATATGTCTGACTCTAAGTATTTTAAAACATATGTATTCTCATGTCTCCATAAAGGAATCCTGTCTATGTATAACCGCATGAACACAGCACTGAAATTCAGTTAAACCCACTTATAAAAATAAATTTCAAAAGCAAATTGCAAAAACAGTGAAACAGTGAGAAAGTTTTAAAAATTACTTTCAGGGCCTGTGATGCAACCTGGATTGACCATCTTTACACCCACAGCTGGATGAGACGTAAGACTGCACACTTGGGGCTGACAAGATTGCTGAGGTTGTGTGAGCAAAAGAACACCACTTAGAGCAATACTGTGTGCTACCCATTCTAGTGGTCCCAACTCTCCATTTTTAAGGGAATCTTCCTACAGTTAAAACATGCATGGGAAAACCAGTGGATTGTACACTGTGTAATTGGGAACGTTTTCTAAAAGGTACCTCATTTTTCCTTTTGTCGTGCTCGGCTTCACCATTCCATCTGAATTACTAAAAACATCCCCACTTGGAGTGTCAGCACCTTTACCCTCCTGTTATGCACAGTTTGCAAATTGTGCAGAGGATGAACAGGAAGAGGGGGAATAAATGAGAGATTAGCTGTAGGTGTTTGCATGGGCACATGTCACTCTAGTTTCCCATCAGGAAGAAGAATTAACCAAAGGCTCAGCCTGAAGCCCTGGAACCAGACTAGGGCCTAAAGCCATCCTGCGGTATTGCAGCCAGCTCACAAATAGGCGAGTTGAAAAATGGAAATCAGGGGCACAGCAATTCACAAACTTGCAGAGTTATAAAGGACAACTATCATCCAGATATATATTGAGGTAAGACAGTGAAGATGATTTGAATGCAAGGCAGAATTGAAGGAAACAGATTTCAAGAGGTAGATTGGAGTCGTCTTTAAAGCACATGAAAAGCGAAAGAACTTCGACAATGTTGCCCTTAGCTGAAAAGGGAGTATGTGTATTTTCTTGAATATATTCGGGAAAAATGCATATGCCCTTTTTGGCTAAGCAAGCCATCAGGCATTGCAATTCCACACTACAGAGAAGTATGCCTTACCTCCAATCAAAAGGGCCATCCGCAAATAGTGTAAAAACCACAAATGCAGGACAGGCCATGGAGAAAAGGGAGCCTGGTTACGCCGATGGACAGGATGTAAATTGCCAACAGCCCCTCTGGAGAACTGTATGTTGTTTTCCAAAACAGAGCTACAGAGCATAGCACACTTCCACTCATGGGCGTGTATTTTGGGAAAAGTAAAAATCCACAACACACAGCCAGCCCAAAGTTTAGGGCTGCTCTGTTTACAAGAAATTCGACTTCGGTACACTTTAAATATCCCAGGAAAGGAAAAAAAAATGGATTTAGATGTTGTGGTACTTATATACAATGGAATGTCACTCAGACATAAAATCAATGTCATAAGGCCAATAGCAGCTTAATGAGTGGCTTTAGGTATGATGATGCTAAGTGAAATGAGCCACAAAGAGAAAGAAACTTATTGTTATATATCACTTATAGAGGGAATGTAAACATGGCTACACATGAACTGAATTTCAAAAGAGAACAGAGTTATACATTTAGAAAACACACTTATGCCTCCTTAAGGGGAAAGGTGACGTGGGGTGATGTGTAAAAGCAGAGTTTGAAATTAGCACAGATCCCATTCCATATACCAAATATATAATAGATAAGACCTACTCCTTTCTCAATGAACTGGACACAAAACACCCTATTCACTGAAGAGGAATACATCTGACTGGTAATAACCTTGAAACCTATGTATTTATATGTCTCCATAATGGAATCAAGTGTATGTAGACTGGCATAAACACAGATCAATGGAACAGGACAGAAAGCCCAGAGATAAACCTACATACCTATGGCTATCTCATCTATGACAAAGGAGCTAAGGATATACAATGGAGAAAAGACAGTCTCTTCAGTAATTGGTGCTGGGAAAACTGGACCCCTACACATATAAGAATGAAATTAGAACACTCCATAACACCATACACAAAAATAAACTCTAAGTTGATTAGAGATCTAAATATAAGACCAGACATTATAAAACACTTAGAGGAAACCATAGGCAGAACACTCTATGACATAAATCACAGCAAGTTCCTTTTTGACCCACCTCCTAGAGAAATGGAAATAAAAACAGAAATCAACAAATGGGACCTAATGAAACTTAAAAGCTTTTACACAGTACAGGAAAACATAAACAAGATGCAAAAACAACCCTCAGAATGGGAGAAAATATTTTCAAATGAAGCGATTGACAAAGGATTAATCTCCAAACTTTACAAGCACCACATGTAGCTCAATATCACAAAAACAAACAACCCAATCCAAAAAAGGGCAGAAGACCTAAATAGACATTTCTCCAAAGAAGATATACAGATTACCAAGAAACACATGAAAGGATGCTGAACATCATTAATCATTAGAGAAATGCAAATCAAAACTACCATGAGGTATCACCTCACAGCAGTCAGAGTGGCAATCATCAAAAAAATCTACAAAACAATAAATGCTGGAGAGGCCTTTATTGGAGAAAAGGGAACAAATTTGCACTGTGGGTGGGAATTTAAATTGATATGGGCACTAGGGAGAACTGTATGGAGGTTCCTTTAAATAACTAACAATAGAAGTACCATACGACACAACAATCCAACTACTGGGCATTTGCCTTGCGAAAACCATAATTCAAAGAGTTATGTACAAAAATGTTCATTGCAGCTCTATTTGCATTAGCCAGGACATGGAAGCAACGTAAGTGTCCATCGACAGATGAATGGATAAAGAAGATCTGGCACATATATACAATGGAATATTACTCAGCCATAAAAAGAAGCAAAACTGAGTTATTTGTACTGAGTTGGATGGACTTAGAATCTGTCCTACACAGTGAAGTAAGTCAGAAAGGGAAAAACAAATACTGTATGTTAACAGAGATATACGGAATCTAATGAAGAAAAAAAAAAAAGATTTTGAAGAACCTAGTGGCAGACAGGATTAAGGACACAGACATAGAGAAAGGACTTGAGGACACCGGAAGGGGGATGGGTAAGCTGGGACGAAGTGAGAGAGTGGCATGGACATAAATACATTACCAAATGTAACACTGATAGCTACTGGGAAGCAGCCACATAGAACAGGGAGATCAGCTCGGTGCTTTGTGACCACATAAATGGGTGGGATATGGAGTGTGGGAGGGAGATGCAAGAGGGAGGGGATCTGGTGATATTTGTATATGTATAGCTGATTCACTTTGTTATAAAGCAGAAACGAACACTCCATTGTAAAGCAATTATACTCCAATAAACGTGTAAAAGGAAAAAAAAAAAAGAAAGCCCAAGGATAAACCTACACACCTATGGTCAACTAATCTATGACAAAGGAGGAAAGACTATACAATGGAGATAAGACAGTCTCTTCAATCATTGGTGCTGGGAAATATGGACAGCTACATGTAAAAGAATGAAGTTAGAACACTCCCCAACACCATACATAAAAATATATTCAAAATGGATTAGAGACCTTAATGTAAGACCGGACAGTATAAAACTCTGAGAGGAAAACTTACGAAGGATACTCTGACATAAATCACAGCAAGATCTTTTTTGATCCACCTCCTATAGTAATGAAATAAAAAAGAAAACTAAACAGATGGGACCTAATGAAACGTAAAAGCTTTTGCAAAGCAAAGGAAACTTCAAACAAGACAAAAAGACAACCCTCAGAATGGCAGAAAATATTTGCAAACGAATCAATGGACAAATGATTAATCTCCAATATATATAAACAGTTCATGCAGCTCAATATTAATAAACCAAACAACCCGATACAAAAATGGAAGATCTAAATAGACATTTCTTCCAAGAAGACATAGAGATGGCCAGTACGCACATGAAAATCTGCTCAACATCACTAATTATTAGAGAAATGGAAATCGAAAGTACAATGAGGTATCACGTCACATCATCAGAAAATCTACAAACAACAAATGCTGGAGAGGGTGTGGAGAAAAGGAACTTTCTTCCACTATTGTTGGGAATGTAAATCGATACAGTCTCTATGGAGAACAGTATGGAGGTTCCTTAAAAAACTAAAAATAGAATTACCATATAATCCAGCAATCCCACTACTGGGCATATACCCAGAGAAAACCATAAATCAAAAAGACACATTCAACACAGTGTTCATTGCAGCACTATTTACAATAGCCAGGTAATGAAAGCAACCTAAGTGCCCACACACAGACGAATGGATAAAGATGTGGTACTTATATACAATGGAATATTACACAGCCATACATAGGAATGAAATTGGGTCATTTGTAGAGACCTTGATGGATCTAGAGACTGTCATACGGAGTGAAGTAAGTCAGAAAGAGAAAAACAAATATTGTATATTAATGCATATATGTGGAACCTAGAAAAATGATACAGATGAACCGGTTTGCAGGGCAGAGATAGAGACACAGATGTAGAGAACAAACATATGGACACCAAGGGGCGAACACCATGTGAGGGTGGTGGTGGGATGAATTGGGAGACTGGGATTCACATGTGCACACTTATATGTATAAAATAGATATCCAATAAGAACCTGCTGTATAAAAGAAATACATAATTTTTTAAAAATTAAAAATATATAAATAACATTTAATAAAATAAAACAGAATAAAAGTTTTCCCTTCACATAGATGTCTTTATATTAATGCATTATTTCCATGTTTATATCTCCAAATTTAAAAAAAGAGGAATAAATAAAATCTACCTTGAACCAAAAAGAAAAAAAAGAAAAAAAAAAACAGAACCCACCTGTTATACAGAGGAAAATCGTATCAGGGCACTAGCTCCAGTGGTAAAAAATTCTTAAGTTGGTCAGAGGTGGGAAATCGTCTCCCATGCAGTCAGCAGCGCTCCCCCCCACAAGGAGCATCCTCATTGCAAAGCTGGGGAACTGTGTCGAGGCGTCTGTGAGTAAATGTGAGCTGAGCCCGAGTCCTGCTGCAGCTGAACTCTTCCCACCCTTTCCAGGTAAAACACCTGAATATGTACAAGCACTTGCAAGCCTAGAGGAAGGGCTGTGGAGCCACACCAGCGACAGCACGTAGGCCGACTTGGTGCCTGCTGGCCAGTTAGGATGGTCCTGGCCCCAGATGCTCTTCTGGAAGCTTTCCATTTCCCTGCCTGAGATTCCTCTCCTGCCACGGCCCCCACTGTTTTTTACTTCCTCACCTCTGCCTGGGGAGAAAGTCCAGCGGCAGGTATGGGTGACACATCCTCTTCTTTAGCAGGTGGCAGCCTGGCAACTCCTGCTTAAAGTCCAGGAGAGCCCCACTCACACTGGGCCACCCACAAAGCCACGGCCCCTCACTCCCTCCCACCACCCCAGCCCCGACACTGCTGACGGGGCAGAGAATACGGCGTCAGGCACAGCTACAGGGGCTCTTAATGACTGGAGAGGTGTTTATATTGACCTCAACCCAGGCACACCTGGAGAGGGCTGGCAGGCAGTGTCAGGCTGCCAAATCAGCCAATCCTCACCCCTCAGGGGCTCACAGTTGCAGAAACTGAATTTTGCTAAACGGGCCAGGCCCAAGGAACAGGTGTGGGCCCTTGAGAGTCAGGCTAGACAAGGGGCTGCAGCTGCGGCTTGTTTTCTTATCATTTTATCTGGTCCATGAGTGGAAAACAACTTCAAGAAGACCCTATCCTAATGAGAGAAACCCAGGAGTCAGGGAGAGGAGTGATGGTGGGTGGAGACAGAGGCCTGGTGCCCTGGCTGCACTGGAAGTGTCTGGAAGACCAGGCAGAGAGAGGCTGCACAGAGTGATAACCAGGGTCACAGACCTGTCAGAGCTGCTGTTTGTTAGTTCAAGTCCTGCTCTGAGGTGTTCTGTGTCAGCTGTGAGCGACAGGTGAGCTGGGGATTCTCTGCAAGGTGGGCTATGTGCACAGTTCCTGTGTGTCCAGCCCTGCTGGGGTACCTGCCCAGGGGAGCTCTGTATCCTGGTAAGGGCCTGACTATGAGAGCCCAATGGGCTGCTGGGTAGCTGCACAGGTGAGCTCCATACCCTGGGAGGGACTTGACCACGAGAGCCCCGTAGGCTGTGGGGTGGGGGGTGCAGCCCAGGTGAGCTCCATATCCTGGGATTGGCCTGACGACGAGAGCCCCATGGGCTGCTGGAGACCTGGTAAAGGATATCAGGACAGTCAGTGAAGCCACCGAGGATATACATCCAGTAGCTCCTATTTCCTACACCCTGCTGCTCATTCTACCATCCAGCAGGCCATGGCATTCTGTATTAGACTTCAATGATGCCTTCTTCTGTATTCCATTCATCTCAGAGTCACAAGAATTTTCGGCTTGTGAGTGGCAGGAAACAACATGCAACACAAGCAATAATGCTGGGCCGTCCTGCCCCAATGGTTCAAAAATCCCCACACCATCATTGGGGAAATGTCCTCTAAAGACCTAAACGTTCTACCTCTGTAAAAGGGAACCCTCTTTCAATATGCAGATGACATTCTGATCCCCAGGCCTACTAAAGACGCCTCTGAACTACCTAGCCAAGAAAGGATAAAAGGTGTCCAAGAAAAAGGCTCAAATATCCCAGGCTAAGGTGACATGTCTGGGCTTCATTCTCACAGATATTCGGAGAAACGCATCCCAGGATAGGGAAGAAGCCATTTGCAGCCTTACCTCTTCTAAAACTAGAAGACAGCTTAGGGGTTCCTGCGGAGGCCAAGGTTTTCTGCATCTGGATCCCTAACTACAGTCTAATAGCTGGGCCTCTACATGAAACACTGACACAGAAAGATGATGATCCTTTTGTATAGAATCCAGAAGCAGCCTTTCAAGAATGGAAAGAGCAGTCAATTCAGACCCTTGCCAAGGAACTCCCTAATTTAGATAAACCTTTTGACCTTTACATACCCGGTCAAAGGTTAATCGTCCTTGGAGCCTTAGTGCAAAAACTGGGACCACTTGAAATGGAGCAACACAAGAATGCCCTTCAGGTATGATAAACTATGGTCACCAAGGGCTTTGCCCACCGACTCATCAGGCCAGGATACTGGGGTATCTACAAAGCTGGAAATCAGCAGCCCGCAAGGCCAGCTCCCTCCTAAGGGAAAAGGACCCCACGTGGTGATCCTAACCACCCATCATGCCCTGAAGTTGCAGGGGTCACTCTTTGGGCACACTGACCTCGAGTGAGGAGGCCCTCCAACTCCAACCTCCAGAGAGACAAACGGGAGCAACGGGCCACCAAGATGACTCGTGTGACCGTCACTTGACCTGGAGTTTCTCTCAGAAAACAACAAGGCTGTGCCCCGAAAGAGCAGACTACTGCTTGCAGGACTTCCTGCACCCAGAGGGGAACTAATAAGCTTGGCGGGGGAAACGTATATCACGCTTTCACCATAGAAAACCCTACAGACACCGCGATGATGGTGGCCAATATGACCGGCTGGACTGCTGGCTACTTATAAAGGCCGTTGACTCAGTGGACGTCATGGTCCTGGATCACAACTGACCCTGGACTGTCTGGGAGTTGCGCGGCCAGGGTTCTGACACATGGTGCTGTTTGTACATTAATTCAGGGACCTAATTAAAGAAAGCACAGACTACTGGTCAGAGCATCTAGGCTGGCAAAAACGGTCAGCCTAAGGTCGCCAAACAAATGTGGGGTGGGGTGAAACCTGCCACTGCTGCATCTCTGCTCATCTCTTTCCTGGACCATTAAAGGTCATTAGAATCTGTAACACTTCCAGTGCTGGTGCTCAGGCAGACGAGAAGTTGGGCAGGAGGCCTTGGGACAATCAACCTCACCTGGAGGCTGGTGGGGAGATGTTTTGCCCCTCCCCCCAGGTATCAGGGCTCCCACCACAGCATGAAGCACTTACAAAAGAGGGGTCTGCACAGTCAACACCCCAAGAATGAGGAACGGAACAAAAAGCAGAGGAGGTGTTCGTCTCCGGCAACATTCATTAAAAATTCCTGGGAGATAAAAAGAGAATCTGGGCAATAAAATAAAGTCTAACCTGTTTTTTCTTTGTGCTTTGTCTAATTTCACGTGCTCCTAGGGTTCCGCATGCAGAGGTCCCACACCTGGCACTTCAGACCCGATTTCCTAGTGCAGAATGGCTGGGTCGACACCTCAGCTAGCGGGTTCCCATGCAGACTCCATGGCATAGAGCCTGAGCTGCAGCCAACCCAGCCCTCGAGAGCTCCATCCCCTCCCACCCAAGGATGCTGCCGGGATCCCTACACAGCATCCCATCCCACAGTCCTTGGGGGAGTGCACGCTCTCACCCCTCCATTCTGTTTTAAAAATAATGTTTCCTTTGCTTCTGAACCAAACTCAGTCTTGATCTGTTGGTTCCAATGACACTGGGCATGGGGACTCCTGTTGGGGTCCACTCTGGAGGATCAGTAACAGAAATTGAGAACATTGTAACTTCAATGAACAGATGTGTGAGCCAAACTGTAGTTTACATAGAGCAGTGTATAATGCTCGGGTAAAATAAGATGTTTCTAAGACTTACCTTTGATATTTCCATCACTTTACTATAAGCAAGTTCAGTGAAGACGTCTGTCTTATTTGTCAGGTCAACATTAGAGAAATGAAGTGATTGATTTCCATGGATGTACATCGAATACTCTTGGCTGAAGCTTCAATCTTGTTTTGAATGCTTTTCCATTGAAAAGGATACCTCTCTTTCAGCTCCCCCGTTTCTGAGAAGTATAAAATCTTATAATTTATTATTACCAAAGGGGAAAGGTAGGAGAAGGGATATATTAACAGTTTGGGATTAACACATACACACTGCTATGTATAAAATAGATCATCAACAAGGAACTACTGTATAGCACAGGGAACTACACTGAATATTTTGCAATAACCTATAAGGGGAAATAATCTGAAAAAGAATCGATATTTTTATTGACAGCATCTATCAATGACAGATAAAATGTAACCTAAGCAAGGCCGATGGTGAACACTTCTGACCCTGAAGATTTCAATCATCTAAAGTTTGGGCTCTGCCTATTTCCCAAGGCCCTTAATGGACATACGTGTAGCCGTAGCTTAAAAATTCCCCAATTTGGGGTTCGGGGAGACACTGATTTGGAAAAATCCCTGGTGTTCTCCTTACATGCACGGGACCCTTCCTACAGCTAAAACATGCCTGTCACACCTAGAGGATGGTACACCGTTTGATCGGAAAGAGTTTGGAAAAGGCACCTCATCTCCTCATCGCCTGGTGCTCGGGTTCACCCCTCCAGCATCTTTCCTAACAATCTCCTCACTTGGGGATATCAGCACCGTCAACATCCTGTTGCACACAGTTTGGAATTTGTCCAGAGGATGAAGCGGAAGGATGAGAAAAAATTAGAGGCAAGTCTTAGTTGTTCGGACAGGCACATGCCACTCTAATTTCCAATCCGGAAGACAAATTCATCAAAGGCTAGAATTGCCCACGGAAACAGAATAGGGCTAGAGGAAATCATGCTGTTTTGTGTCCAGTTTCCAAAAACACAAGTTGAATAATGGAACTCAGCGGCACTAAAATTCATGAAACTGCAGAGTTGAAAATATCTATTGTCGAAAAATATCTTGAGGTAAGTCACAGAAAAGGACTTGTAAGCAAGGGAGAGTGGCAGGAAACAGATTTGAAGAGGTAGAAAGGACTCCCCATTAAAGCACAAGAAAAGGGGCTGAACATCGCCAATGATGCAGTTTGCCCAAAAGGGCGTATGCATTTTTTTCTGAATATATTCAAGTAAAGGCCATACACACTTTTTATCCAACCAAACAGGTGGGCACTGGAAATCAATACTACAAAATGTATCACTTCACATCAGTCAGAAGGGCCATCCTCATAAAGTGTAAACACCAGAAATGCAGGACAGGGCGAGGAGAAAAGGGAGCACTGTGAGGTTGATAGTGGAAATGTAATTTGCCAACAGCCACTGTGGAGAAGTGTATTGTGTTTGCTAAAACATCTAAAAAATGAGCTACAGAGCATAGGGCACTTGCACTCATGGGCGTATACCTTGGGAAAAACAAAAATGGACAGAAAACAGGCACGCCAACGTTTACCACCTCTCTGTTAAAAAGGGCCTCCACTTGGATATAACCTAAATGTCCCTGGAAGGATAAAATGGATAAAAGAGATGGGGTACTTATGTAGAGTGGAATATTACTCATCCAGAAATCCATGAAATAAGGCCAGTTGTAACAACTCTGGAGGAGTTACATACGATCATTCTAAGTGACATATGTCAGAAAGAAAAAGACACATATCATAAGATGTCACTTAAAGGTGGAATCAAAAATGGCTACACATGAAATAAACTACAAAACAGAAACATAGTCAAATATGTAGAAAATAGACATAAGGCTGCTAAATGGGAAAGGTGGGGAATGGTGAGGTATTATCCAGGAGGTTGAAATAAGCAAAGATACCATTCCAAGTACCGAATTGAATAACTGACAAGGCCTACACAGTACCTCAAAGAACTGCACTCAGCCCACTCAAGTCAGTGGACAATAATACATATGACTCGTAAGCATCTGAAAAATAATTTATTGTTGTCTCTCAGTACATGAATCAAGTGGATGTACAGCAGCAAAAAACAGAGCTTTGAAAATCAGCTGTAACCAATATAAAAATAAATTTTAAAATATTTATAAAAACAGTGAGACAGACAAAAATTCTTACAACAGTTGTTGAAGGGCTACAATGTAACAGGGATTGAACACATGTAGACCCACAGCAGGATGATATATAAGGCTGGAAGCTATACAGGCTAAGACATGTTAGAGAGGCTGTGTGAGGAAATGCAGACCTTTTAAATTAATACTGCCTGGTACCCATTCCATGGGTCCCAAATAGGCAGGTTCAAGGGAATCTTCTGACAGCAAAAACATGCCTGGGAAACCGAGATGAATGTACACCGTGTGCTCAGGAAAGGTGTCTAAAATGCACCTCATTTTTGATCTCCTGGTGCTGGGGTTCGCCATTCCAGCCACATTACTAACAATCTCCCCACTTGGAGAATAAGCACCTTTAACCTCCTGTTTCAGACAGTTTGCAATTTGTGCAGAGGATAAATGGGAAGGGGGGAACCAATGAGAGATTAGCTGTAGGAGTTTTGACAGGCACATGTCACTCAAATTTCCCATTAGGAAGAAGAATTAACCAAAGGCTCAGCCTGCCTCCTCAGAACCAGAATAGGGCCAGAAGCAATCCAAAGGTTTGGCGGCCAGCTCACAAAAACAACGAGTTGCAAAATGGAGCTCAGGGGCAGACAATTCAAAGACGTGCAAAGATATAAATGATAACCAACGTCCAAAAATATATTCAGGTAAGGCAACGAAGAGGATCTGAATGAGAGGCAGAATTGCAGGAAACAGATTTCAAAAGGTAGATTGTACTCACATTTAAAGCATATGGAAAGCAGCAGAATTTCTCAAATGATGCAGTTGGGCAAAAGGGTGTATGCGTTTTTTTCGTGAATATCTTTAGGAAAAAAACGCATACAGAGTTTTTGGCCAACCAAGCAAGCGGTAAATGCAAATCCGCACAACAAAGAAGTCTCAATGTCCACTGATCAGAAAGGCCATCCAAAAAATGTGTACAAACCAGAAATGCTGGAGAGGTCATGGAGAACAGGGAGCCTAGTCACGCTGATGGGTGGGGTATAAATATCCAAGAGCCACTCTGAAGAAGTGTATGCTGTTTCCTAAAACATTTAAATACAAAGCCCCGGAGGAAAGGGGACTTCAACTCATGGGCATATAACTTGGGAAGACTAAATATTGACAAGACACAGGCACCCCAAAATTTAGGGCTGCTCTGCATACAAGAACCTCAACTTCGGTACACCTTAAATATCCCAGGAAAAAGAGAAATGCATAAATAACTTGTGGTAATTTTGTACAATGGAATATCACTCAGACGTGAAATCAATGTCATAAGGCCAGTAGCAGCATAAAGAGTGGATTTAGGTATGATGATTCTAAGTGAAATTAGTCACAGAAAAAGAATCTTATCATAAGATATCACTTACAGAGGGAATGTCAACATCACAACACATGAACTGAATTAAGAAAGAGAACAGAGTCTCACATTTAGAAAACACTCTTATGCCTGTTCAATGGGAAAGGAGAGGTGGGGTGATGCATAAAACCAGAGTTTGATATTAGCACAGGTACCATTCCATAAACCAAATACAGAATAGACGAGACCTACCCCTTCCTCAGTGAACGGGACTCAAAACCCCTATTCCCTGCAGAGGAATATATCTGACTAGTAAGAATCTTAAAACCTATGTATTGATATGTCTCCGTAAGGGAATCAAGTGTGTCTAGACCGGCATAAATACGTCAGTGAAAATCAGCTCAACCCCATTATAAAAATGAATTTCAAAAACACACACACAAAAAAAGCGAAATTCTTACACAATTCCTTCAGGGGTTCTGATGAAACCGGGAATGTCCCTCTCTGCAAAGACAGCTGGATGAGACATAAGGCTGGACACTTGGGACTGAGAGGACTGGAGATTGGGAGAGAAAATGCAGACCCTTTAAAGTAGTAATGCATGCCACCATTCCATGGATCCCAAATCTGCAGGTAGAAGGGAATATCACTACAGTTATAACGTGTATGGGAAACCTAGAGCATGGACACCCTGTGATGGCGAAAGGTTTCTAAAAGTCTCCTAATTTTTCCACTCCTTGTGCTCCAGTTTGGCATTGCAACTGCTTTACTATCAATCTCCCAACTTAGGAGAGCCAGCCCCTATAACCTCCTGGT
This sequence comes from Mesoplodon densirostris, assembly GCF_025265405.1. NCBI lineage: Eukaryota > Metazoa > Chordata > Mammalia > Artiodactyla > Ziphiidae > Mesoplodon > Mesoplodon densirostris. Next base: position 127,213,285 of record NC_082661.1, read on the forward strand.
TCGCACAGTTTGCTAATTGTGCAAAGGATGAAAGGGAAGAGGGAGAACAAATCAGAGAGTAGACGTAGGCATTTCGACGGGCACATGTCACTCTAAATTCCCGTCAGGAAGAAGAATTAACCAAAGCCTCAGCCACCCACAGGGAACAGTATAGCCAGCCCTGGTACAAGTATAGGTCCTGAAGCAAAATTGTGGATTTGCGGTCAGCTCCCAAAAATGGGATTTGAAAATTGGAGCTCACGGGCACAGCAATTCACAAAACTACAGAGTTATAAAGGACTACTCTCTTCCAAAAATCTGTTTAGGGAAGGCAACGAAGCTGACTTGAAAATGAGGCAGAATTGCACAAAACATATTTCAAGAGGTAAATTGGAATCGCCTTTAAAGCACAGGAAAATAATCACAACTTTGACAATGATGCACTTGGCCAAAAAGGGCGTATGCCTTTTCTCCTGAATATATTCAGGAGAAAACGCATACACCCTTTTTGGTCAATCTAGCAAGAGTGCAATGCAAATCCACAATACAAAGAATTGTCACTTCCCACGGGTCAAAAGGGACATCTGAAAATCTGTAAAAACCAGAACGGCAAGAGGGAGATGACAAGGGCATGAAGCAATGTGATCCCAAGGGTCATGAAGGATTGTGATGACAAGCGCATGGAGCATTCTGAAGAAAAGATTATGTAGCATATTGCTGACAAAGGCATGGAGCATTGTGATGACAAGGTTCATGGAGCACTGTGATGACAAGTGTCATGGAGCATTGTGATTACAGGGGTCATGGAGCATTGGGATGACAAGGGCATGGAGGATTTTGATGACAAGAGTCCCGGATCATTTTGTTGTCAGGGTTCATGGATCGTTGTGATGACAGGGGTCATGGAGCATTGAGATCACAGGGGTCATGGAGCATTGTGATGAGAAGGTCAAGGAGCATTGGGCTGAAAATGTTCATGGAGTATTGTGATGACAGGGATCCTGGAGGATTATGATGACAAGGTACTGGAGCATTGTGATGAGAAGACCATGGAAACTTGTGATGACAAGTCTCATGGAATATTCTGATGAAAAGGAGCATGGAGCATTGTGATTACAGGAGTCGTGGAGCATTCTGATGACAAGGGCATCGAGCATTGGGATGAGATGGCCATGGAGCGTTCTGATGACATGCAGCATGGAGCTTTGTGATTACAAGGGCATGGAACATTGTGATGAAAAAGGCATGGAACCTTGTCATGACAGGGTTCAAGGAGCATACTGACGACAAGTGTCAAGGAGCATTGTGATGACAAGTGTATTGAGCATTGTGATGACAAAGGTCATGGAGCATTGTGATGAGAAGACCATGGATAATTGTGATGACGAGCGTCATGGGGTGTTGTGATGATAAGTGTTATGGAACATCGTGATCACAATGGTTTGGAGCATTATGATGACAGAGGTCATGGAGAATTCTGATTTCATTGTGATGACAATAGCATGAAGCATTATGATGATGGGCATGGTGCATTGTGATGACAGGGTTCATGGATCATTGAAATGAAAAGGGGCATGGAGCATTGTGATTACAGGGGTCTTGGAGCATTGTGATGAGAATCGTCATGGAGCCTTGTGATGACAAGTCCATGGAACATCGTGATGGCAGGGGTCATGGAGCATTGTTATGATAGGGCTAATGGAGCTTTGTGATGGCAAGGGCATGGAACATTGTGATGAGAAGGCCATGGAGCATTCTGATGACATGCATCATGGAGCTTTGTGATGACAAGGTCATGGAGCAATGTGATGAGAGCGTTCATGGAGAATTGTGATGACAATGACATGGAGCATTGTGATGAAAAGTTCATGGAGCATTGTGGTGACAAATTTCACAGAGCCTTGTGATGATGAGGGCATTGACCATTGTGATGACACAGGTCATGAAGCCTTGTGATGATGGGACACACGGAGCATTTTGATGAATGGTGTCATGTAGCATTGTGATGACAGGGGCATGGAGCATTGGTCTGACAAGTTTCATGGATAATTGTGTTTACAGTGGGCATAGCACTTTGTGATGACAAGGGCATGGAGCATTGTGATGACAAGGTCATGGAGTATTGTGAAGACAGGTGTCAGGGAGCATTGTGATAGCATATTTCATGTTCCATTGTGATGACAATTGCATGGAGCATGGTGATGCCAAGTGTTATGGAGGATTGTGATGACAAGGGTCATGGAGCATTGTGATGACAAGGGCATGGAGCATTGTGATGACAACGGCCATTGAGAATTTTGATGAAAAGGTCGTGAAGCTTTGTGATGACAAAGGCATGGAGATTGCTATGACAGTGGTCATGGGGCATTACAATGACAAGTGCATGGAGAATTGTGATGACAATAGCATGTAACATTGTGATGAGAAATGTCATGGAGCATTGTGATGAAAAGGACGTGGAAAATTGTGATGACAAGGGACATGGAGTATTGAGATGACCAAGGCATGGAGCATTGTGATGGCAAGACCGTGGAGCACTGTGATGAGAAGACCATGGATAATTCTGGGGACGAACATCATGGAGCACTGTAATGACAAGGGGCATGGCGCATTGTGATGATATGTCTCATAGAGCATTGTGATGACAGGGGTCATGGATCATTGTGATGACAAGGGTCATGGAGTATTCTGATGACAAGCTTGAGGAGTATTGTGATGACAAAGCATTTAACACTGTGATGGGAAGTGTCATGGAACATAGTGATGCCAAGAACGTGGAGAATTGTGATGATAGGGAACATTGAGCATTTTGATGACCAGGGCATGGAGCATTGTGATGGCAAGACCGTGGAGCATTGTGATGAGAAGACCATGGATAATTGTGATGACGAGCGTCATGGAGCGCTATAATGACAAGGGGTATGGAGCATTGTGATGAGAGTGGCCATGGAGCATTGAGATGACAAGTGTCATGGAGCATGTAGATGACAAGGGCGTGGAGCATTGTTATGAGAAGACCATGGATAATTGTGAATGACGAGCGTCATGGAGCACTGTAATGACAAGGGGTATGGAGCATTGTGATGACAGTGCATATAGAGCATTGTGATGACAAGTGTCACGGAGCATTCGGATGACAAGCTTATGGATTATTGTGATGACAATGGCATGGAGCATTGTGATGAAAAGGGCATGGAGCATTGTGATGACAGGGGTCATGGAACATTGTGATGTCAGGGGACATGGAACGTTTTGATGAATAGGGTCATGGAGCATTTTGATGACAGGGGTTATGGAACAATGTGATGTCAGGGGTCATCGAACATTGTGATGATAAGTGCATGTAGCATTGTGATGACAGGAGTCATAGAACATTGTGATGACAGGGCTGAGGGAGTATTGTGATGAATAGTGATGAAACATTGTGATATCAGTTGAGAGAGAGCATTTTGTTGAGAAGTGCATGGAGCATTGTGATGACAAGGTTTATGGAGCATTGTGATGACAAGATTGTGGAGCACTTGATGACAAGCGCATGGCAAATTGTGATGATATGTGTCATGGAGCATTGTGCTGACAAGCACATGGAGCATTGTAATAACAACGGTCTTGGAGCATTGTGCTGAGAAAGGCATACAGTATTGTGATGACAAGTGTCAAAGAGCATTGTGATGAAAAGTTCATGGAGCATTATGGTTAAAAAGGTCACAGAGACTGTTGATGACGAGGGCATGGACCATTGTGATGACAAAGGTCATGAAGCACTGTGATGACTGGAGTCACGGAGCATTGTGATGACAGGGGTCATGGAGCATTGTGATAACAAGGGCATGGAGCATTGTGATGACAAGGGCATGGATCATTGGTCTAATATGTTTCATGGATTATTGCAATGACAGTTGGAATGGCGCATTGTGATGACAAGGGGATGGAGCATTGTGAAGACCAGGTCATACAGTATTGGAAGACAGGTGTCAGGGAGCATTGTGAGGACATATGTAATGGCCCATTGTGATTACAATGGCATGGAGCATTGTGATGCAAGTGTCATGGAGGATTCTGATGACAAATGTAATGGAACATTGTGATGACAATGGCTTGGAGCATTGTGATGAAAAGGGTCAGGGGGCATAGTGCTGGTAAGTGCATGGAGAATTGTGATGACAAGGGTCATGGAGCATTCTGATGACAAGCTTGTGGAGTATTTGGATGACAATGGCATTGAGCATTGTGATGATAACTGCATGTGGCATTGTGATGAAAAAGGCATGGAGCCTTTTTGTGACAGGGTTCATGGAGCATTCTGACGACAAGTGTCAGGGAGCATTGTGATGACAAGTGTATTGAGAATTGTTATGACAAAGGTCATGGAGCATTGTGATGAAAAGGGCATGGAGTATTTTGATGACAGGCATCATGGAGTTTTGTGATGACAAGTGTTATGGAACACTGTGATCACAAGTGTTTGGAGCATTGTGATGAAACCGGTCATGAATCATTTTGATTTCAAGGATCATGGAGCACTGTGATGACAAGGGCATGAAACAATGTTATCCCAAGGTTCATGGAGGATTTTGAAGACAATGGTAATGGAGTATTGTGATGACAAGCACATAGAACATTGTAATGACAATGTCATGTAGCATTTTGCTGACAAAGGCATGGAGCATTGTGATGACAGGTGTCATGGACCACTGTGATGACATGCGTCACATAGCATTGTGAATACAGGGGTCATGGAGCATTGGGATGACAAGGGCATGGATCATTGTGATGACAAGTGTCATGGAACATTGGGCTGAAAATGTTCATGGAGTATTGTGATGACAGGTGTCATGGAGCATTGTGATGACAAGAGTCCCCGAATACTGTGTTGTCAGGGGTAATGGAGTGTTGTGATGACAGTGGTCCTGGAGCATTGTGATGATATTGATCATGGAGCATTGTGATGAGAAGGTCATGGTGCATTAGGCTGAAAATGATCATGGAGTACTGTGATGACAGGGGTCATGGAACATTGTGATGACAAGGTAATGGAGCATGGTGATGACAAAGTCTTGGAGTATTGTGATGAGAAGACCATGGAGACTTGTGATGACAAGTCTCATGGAGTATTCTGATGAAAAGGGGCATGGAGCATTGTGATGACAGGCGTCTTTGAGCATTGTTATGACAAGGGCATGGAGCATTTTGAAGAGCAGGACATGGAGCATTCTGATGAATGTGTCATGGAGCACTGTGATGAGAAGTGTATGGAACAATGTGATTACAGGTGTCTTGGAGCATTTTGATGTAAAGGGCATGGATCATTGTGATGAAAAAGGCATGGACCCTTGTCATGACAGTGTTCAAGGAGCATACTGACGACAAGCGTCAGGGAGCATTGTGATGACAAGTGTATTGAGCATTGTGATGACAAAGGTTATGGAGCATAGTGATGAGAAGACCATGGATAATTGTGATTATGAGCGTCATGGGGTGTTGTGATGATAAGTGTTATGGAATATTGTGATCACAACGATGTGGAGCATTGTGATGACTGAGGTTATGTAGCATTTTGATTTCATTGTGATGACAATTGCCTTAAGCATTATGATTATGGGCATGATGCATTGTGATGACAGGGTTCATGGAGCATTGAGATGAAAACGGGCATGTAGCATTGTGATTACAGCGGTCATTAAGCAATTTGAAAACAAGGGCATGGAGCATTTTGATGAGAAGGCCATGGAACATTCTGATGACATGTGTCATGGAGGTTTGTGATGACAAGGCCATGGAGCATTGTGATTAGAGGGGTCTTCGAGCATTGTGATGACAAGTGTCATGGAGCATTGTGATGACAAGGCCGTGGAACATTGTGATGGCAGGGGTCACGGAGCATTGTTATGACAGGGGTAATGCAGCATTGTGATGAGAAGGACATGGAGCATTGTGATTACAAAGTTTATGGAGCATTGCCATGACAAATTTTTGGACCGTTGTTATGAAAAGCGTGTGGCACATTGAGATGACAAGTGTCATGGAGCATTTTTCTGACAAAGGCATGGAGCACTGTGATGACAGGAGTCACGGAGCATTGTGATGGAAAGTTCATGGAGCATTGTGGTTACAAAGGTCACAGAGACTTCTGATGACGCAGGCATGGACCATGGTGATGACAAATATAATGAAGCATTGTGATGACTGGAGTTAAGGAGCATTGTGATGACAGGGGTAATGGAGCATTGTGAAGACAAGGGCATGGAGCATTGTGATGTCAGGGGCATGGAACATTTGTCTGACAAGTTTCATAGATTATTGTCATGAGAGTGGACATGGTGCATTGTGATGACAAGGGCATGGATCATGGTGATGAGAAGGTCATGGAGTATTGTGAAGACAGGTGTCAGGGAGCATTGTGATGACATATGTCATGGTCCATTGCGATGACAATGGCATAGAGCATTGTGATGCCAAATGTAATGGAGGATTGTGATGACAAATTTAAAGGAGCATTGTGATGACTAGGGCTTGGAGCATTATGATGAAACGGGCCATTGAGAATTTTCATGACAAGTCGTGAAGCAACGTGATGACAAGGTCCTGGAGCATTGTGATAAGAAACCATGGAGCCTTGTGATGACAAATCTCATCGAGCATACTGATGAAAAGGGGCATGGACCATTGTGATTACAGTGGTCTTTGCACATTGTGATGACAAAGGCATGAAGCAATGTGATCCCAAGGTTCATGGAGGATTGTGATGACAATGGTAATGGAGTATTGTGATGACAAGGCCATGGAGCATTGTGTTGTCAGGGGCATGGTGCATTTGTCTGACAAGCTTCATAGATTATTGTGATGAGAGTGGACATGGTGCATTGTGATGACAAGGGAATGGATCATGGTGATGAGAAGGTCATGGAGTATTGTGAAGACAGGTGTCAGGGAGCATTGTGATGACATATGTCATGTTCCATTGCGATGACAATTGCAGGGAGCATTGTGATGCCAAATGTAATGGAGGATTGTGATGACAAATTTAAAGGAGCATTGTGATGGCTAGGGATTGGAGCATTATGATGACACGGGCCATTGAGTATTTACATGACAAGTCGTGAAACATTGTAATTATAAGGTCCTAGAGCACTGTGATGAGAAACCATGGAGGCTTGTGATGACAAATCTCATGAAGCATACTGATGAAAAGGGGCATGGAGCATTGTGATTACAGGGGTCTTGGAACATTGTGATGTCAAGTGTCATGGAGCCTTGTGATGACACGGCCGTGGAACATTGTGATGGCAGGGGTCATGGAGCATTGTTATGACAGGGGTAATGGAGCATTGTGATGAGAAAGCCAAGGAGCATTGTGATTACAAGGTTTATGGAGCATTGCGATGACAAATTTGAGGACCGATGGGATGAAAAGCAGGTGGCACAATGTAATGACAAGGGTCATGGAGCATTTTTCTGACAAAGGCATGGAGCATTGTGATGATAAGGGTCACGGAGAATTGTGATGAAAAGTTCATGGAGCATTGTGGTTAAAAAGGACACAGAGCCTTGTGAGGACGCGGGCATGGACCATTGTGATGACAAATACTATGAAGCATTGTGATGACTGGAGTCACGGAGCATTGTGATGACAGGGGTCATGGAGCATTGTGATGACAAGGGCATGGAGCATTGTGATGACAGGGGCATGGAGCATTGTGATAAATAGTACATGGAGTATTTTGAAGAAAGGTGTCAGGGAGCATTTTGATGACATATGTCACGGTCCATTTCGATGACAATGGCATGGAGCATTGTGATGCCAAATGTAATGGAGGATTTTGATGAAAAATATAATGGAGCATTGTGATGACTAGGGACTGGAGCATTATGATGACAAGGGCCATTGAGAATTTTCATGACAAGGTCGTGAAGCATTGTGATCACAATGTTCTTGAGCATTGTGATAAGAAAACCATGGAGCCTTGTGATGACAAATCTCATGGAGCATACTGATGAAAAGGGGCAGGTACCACTGAGATTATAGGGGTCTTGGAAGACTGTGCTGACAAGGGAATGGAGATTTGTGAGGAGAAGGCCAAGGAGCATTCTAATGACATGCGTCATTTAGCTTTGTGATGAAAAGGGCATGGAACATTGTGATTACAGGGGTCTTGGAGCACTGTGATGAAAAGGGCATGGATCATTGTGATGAAAAATCCATGGAGCCTTCTCATGACAGGATTCAAGGAGCATACAGATAACAAGTGTCAGGGAGCATTTTGATGACGAGGGTATTGAGCATTGTGATGACAAAGTTCATGGAGCATTGTGATGAGAAGACCATGGATAATTGTGATGACGAGTATCATGGGGCATTGTGATGACAAGTGTTATGGAATATTGTGATCACAAGGGTTTGGAGCATTCTTATGACAGAGTTCATGGAGCATTTTTATTTCTTTGTGATGACAATAGCATGAATCATTATGATGATGGGCATGGTGCATTGTGATGACAGGGTTCATGGATCATTGAGATGAAAAGGGGCATAGAGCATTGTGATTACAGTGTTCTTGGAGCATTGTGATGAGAAGGGTCATGGAGCCTTGTGATAACAAGGCCATGGAACATCGTGATGGCAGGGGTCATGGAGCACTGTTATGACAGGGGTAATGGAGCATTGTGATGGCAAGGTCATAGAGCATTATGATGAGAAGCCATGGAGCATTCTGATGACATGTGTTATGGAGCTTTGTGATGACAAGGGCATGGAGCAACGTGATGAGAGCGTTCATGGAGCACTGTGATGACAATGACATGGAGCATTGTGATGCCAAGGGTAATGGATCTTTGTGATGATAAAGATCATGGAGCACTTTGATGACAAGGGCGTTGTGCATTGTGATGAGAAGCGCCGGGAGCAGTGTGATGACAGGGTCATTGAGCAATTTGATGAAAAGTGTCATGGAACATTTTGATGACATGTGTTATGGAACATTGTGATGTCAGGAGTCATAGAGCATTTTGATGAAAAGGGTCATGGAGCATTTTGATGACAGGGGTATTGGAATAATGTGATGTCAGAGGTCATCGAACATTGTGATGATAAGTGCATGTAGCATTGTGATGACAGGAGTCATGGAACATTGTGATGACAGGGGTGAGGGTGTATAGTGACGAATAGTGATGTAACTTTGTAATATCAGGGGTGAGAGATCATTTTGATGAGAAGTGCATGGAGCACTGTGATGAGAAGTTTTATGGAGAATTATGATGACGAGATTGTGGAGCACTGTGATGACAAGCGTATGGTGCATTGTGATGACATGTGTCATGGAGCATTGTCCTGACAAGCACATGGAGCATTGTGATGACAAGAGTCAGGGAGCATTGTGCTGACAAGTGCATGGAGAATTGTGATGACAAGCGTCATGGAGCATTCTGATGAAAAGCTTGTGGAGTATTTTGATGACAATGGCATGGAGCATTGTGATGAAAACGGCATAAAGAATAGTGATGAAAAAGGCATCATGGAGCGTTGTGAGGACAAGTGTTATGGAACATTGTGATCACAAGGTTTTGGAGCACTGTGATGACAGAGGTCATGAATCATTTTGATTTCAAGGAGCATGGAGGATTGTGATGACAAAGGGAATGAAGCAAAGAGATCCCAATGTTCATGGAGGATTTTGATGACAATGGTAAAGGAGTACTGTGATGACAAGCGCATAGAGCATTGTAATGACAAGGTCATGTAGTATTTTGCTGACAAAAGCATGGAGCATTGTGATGACAGGTGACATGGAGCACTGTGATGACAAGCGTCACGGAGCATTGTGAATACGGGGTCATGGAGCATTGTGATGACAAGGGCATGGATCATTGTGATAACAAGTGTCATGGAGCATGGGGCTGAAAACTTTCATGGAATATTGTGATGACAGGGGTCATGGAGCATTGTGATGAGAGAGGTCATGGATAATTTTGATTTCATTGTGCTGACAATAGCCTGAAGCATTATGATGATGGGCATGGTGCATTGTGATGACAGGGTTCATGGAGCATTGAGATGAAAAGGGGCATGGAGCATTGTGATTACAAGGGTCTTGAAGCATTGTGATGACAAGGGCATGGAGCATTTTGATGAGAAGCCAATGGAACATTCTGATGACATGCGTCATGGAGCTTTGTGATGACAAGGGCATGGAGCATTGTGATTTCCGGGGTCTTGAGCATTGTGATGAGAAGTATCATGGAACCTTTGATGACTAGGCCGTGGAACATTGTGATGGTAGGGGTCATGGTGCATTGTTATGACAGGGGTAAAGGAGCATTTTGATGAGAAGGGTATGGAACTTATGTCTGAAATGTTTCATGGATTATTGTGATGAGAGTGGGCATGGAGCATTGTGATGACAAGGGCACGGAACACTGTGATACATGGGTCATGCAGGACTGTAATGACAAGGGCAGGGAGCATTGTGATGACAAGTGTCATGGAGCTTTGTGATGACAAGGGCAAGGTGCAATGTGATGAGAGGGTTCATGGAGCATTGTGATGACAATGACATGGAGAATTGTGATGCAAAGGGTCTTGGAACATTGTGATGACAAAAGTAATGGAGCATTTTAATGACAAGTGCATGGTGCATTTTGATGAGAAGGGCAGGGAGCATTTTGATGACCGCGTCATGCAGCAATTTGATAAAAAGTGTAATGGAACATTTTGATGGCAGGGGTTATAAAACATTGTGATGGCAGGGGTCTTGGAGCTTTGGGATGGAAAGTGTCATGGAGCATTTTGATGACAGGGCTTATGGAACATTGTGATGGCAGGGGTCATGGAACATTGTGATGATAAGGGGATGTAGCCTTGTGATGACAGTGTCATGGAACATTGTGATTACAAGGATGAGGGTGTATTGTGATGACTAGTGATGGAACATTGTGATATCACTGGTGAGAGCGCATTTTGATGAGAAGTGCATGGACCATTGTGATTACAAGGTTTATGGAGCATTGCAATGACAAGGTTTGGAACGTTGTGATGAAATCCGCGTGGCACATTGTGATGACAATGGTCATGGAGCATTGTTTTGACAAAGACATGGAGCATTGTGATGACAAGTTTCACAGAGAATTGTGATGAAAAGTTCATTGAGCATTGTGGTTAAAATGGTCACAGAGACTGTTGATGACGAGGGCATGGAAAATTGTGATGACAAAGGTCATGAAGCATTGTGATGATTGGAGTCACGGAGCATTGTGATGAAAGGTGTCATGGAGCATTGGAGTCACGGAGCATTGTGATGAAATGTGTCATGGAGCATTGTGATGACAAGGGCATGGAGCATTGTGATGACAGGGGCATGGAGAATTGGTCTGACAAGTTTCATAGATTATTGTGATGATAGTGGACATGGTGCATTGTGATGACAAGGGCATGGAGCATTGTGATGTCAAGGGCATGGAGTACTTTGAAGACAGGTGTCAGGGAGCATTGTGATGACAAATGTCATAGTCCACTGCGATAAATATGGCATGGAGCATTGTGATGCCAAATGTAATGGAGGATTGTGATGACAAATATAATGGAGCATTGTGATGACTAGGGCTTGGAGCATTATGATGACAAGGGCCATTGAGAATTTTCAGGACAATGTCTTGAAGAATTGTGATGACAAGGTCCTGGAGCATTGTGATGAGAAAACCATAGAGCCTTGTGATGACAAATCTCATGGAGCATACTGATGAAAAGGGGCATGGAGCATTCTGATTACAGGGTTCTTGGAACATTGTTAAAACAAAGGCAAGGAGCATTGTGATTACAAGGGCATTGATCTTTGTGATGACAAGGGCATGGAATATTGTGAAGACAGGTGTCAGGGAGCATTGTGATTACATATGTCATAGTCCACTGCGATAAATATGGCATGGAGCATTGTGATGCCAAATGTAATGGAGGATTGTGATGACAAATATAATGGAGCATTGTGATGACTAGGGCTTGGAGCATTATGATGACAAGGGCCATTGGGAATTTTCATGACAATGTCGTGAAGCATTGTGATGACAAGGTCCTGGAGCATTGTGATGAGAAAACCATGGAGCCTTGTGATGACAATTCTCATGGAGCATACTGATGTAAAGGGGCATGGAGCATTCTGATTACAGGGGTCTGGGATCATTGTGATAACAAGGGCATAGAGCATTGTGATGACAAGGGCACGGAGCATTGGTCTAATAAGTTTCATGGATTATTGTCATGACATTTGGAATGGCGCATTATGATGACAAGGGCATGGAGCATTGTGATGACCAGGTCATGCAGTATTGTGAAGATAGGTGTCAGGGAGCATTGTGATGACATATGTAATGGCCCATTGTGATGACAATGGCATGGAGCATTGTGATGCCAAGTGTCATGGAGGATTCTGATGAGAAAGGTAATGGAGCATTGTGATGACAATGGCTTGGAGCATTGTGTTGAAAAGGGCATGGATTATTGTGATGACAGGCATCATGGAGCGTTGTGAGGACAAGTGTTATGGAACATTGTGATCACAAGTGTTTGGAGCATTGTGATGACAGAGGTCATGGATCATTTTGATTTCAAGGAGCATGGAGCTTTGTGATGACAAGGGCATGAAGCAATGTGATCCCAAAGTTCATGGAGGATTGTGATGACAATGGAAATGGAGTATTGTGATGACTAGTGCATAGAGCATTGTAATGACAAGGTCATGTAGCATTTTGCTGACAAAGGCATGGAGCATTGTGATGACAGGTGTCATGGAGCACTGTGATGACAAGCGTCATGGAGCATTGTGAATACATGGGTCATGGAACATTGGGATAACATGGGCATGGATCATTGTGATGACAAGTGTCATGGAGCATTGGGCTGAAAATGTTCATGGAGTATTGTGATGACAGGGGTCATGGAGCATTGTGATTACAGGGGTCTTGGAGCATAGTGATGACAAGAGTCCCGGATCATTGTGTTGTCAGGTGTCATGGAGTGTTGTGATGACAGTGGTCATGGAGCATTGTGATGATATTGGTCATGGAGCATTGTGATGAGAAGGTCATAGAGAATTGGGCTGAAAATGTTCATGGAGTATTGTGATGACAGGGGTCATGGAGCATTGTCATGACAAGGGAATGGAGCATGGTGATGACAAGGTCTTGGAGCATTGTGAGGAGATGACCATGGAGACTTGTGATGACAAGTCTAATGGAGCATTCTTATGAAAAGGGGCATGGAGCATTGTGATTACGGGGGTCTTGAAGCATTGTGATGACAAGGGCATGGAGCATTGTGAGGCGAAGGCCATGGAACATTGTGATGGCATGCGTCATTGAGCTTTGTGATGACAAGGGCATGGAGCATTGTAATTACATGGGTCTTGGAGCATTGTGCTGACAAGGGTCCTGGAGCCTTGTGATGACAAGGCCGTGGAACATTGTGATGGCAGTGGTCATGGAGCTTGTTATGACAGAGGTAATGGAGCATTGTGATGAGAAGTGCATTGAGCATTGGTCTGAAATATTTCATGGATTATTGTGATGAGAGTGGGCATGGCGCATTGTGATGACAAGGGCACGGTACACTGTGATACATGGGTGATGGAGGATTGTAATGACAAGGGCATGGAGCATTGTGATGAGAAGGGCATCGAGCATTGTGATGACAAGTGCCATGGAGCTTTGTGATGACAAGGGCATGGAGCAATGTGATGAGAGGGTTCATGGAGCATTGTGATGACAATGACATGGAGCATTGTGATGCCAAGGGTCATGGAGCTTTGTGATGACAATGGTCATGGAGCATTTCGATGACAAGTGTGTGGTGCATTGTGATGAGAACGGCAGGGAGCATTGTGATGACCAGGTAATGCAGTATTGTAAAGAGAGTTGTCAGGGAGCATTGTGAAGACATATGTAATGGCCCACTGTGATGACAATGGCATGGAGCATTGTGATGCAAACTTACATTGAGGATTCTGATCACAAAGGTAATGGAGCATTGTGATGACAATGGCTTGGAGCATTGTGATGACAAGTGTCAGGGAGCATTGTGCTGACAAGTGCATGGAGAATTGTGATGACAAGGGTCATGGAGCATTCTGATGACAAGCTTGTGGAGTATTTTGATGACAATAGCATGGAGCATTGGGATGAAAAGGGCATGGGGCTTTGTGATGAAAAAGGCATGGAGCCTTTTCGTGACAGGGTTCAAGGAGCATTCTGACGACAAGTGTCAGGGAGCATTGTGATGACAAGTGTATTGAGAATTGTGATGACAAAGGTCATGGAGCATTGTGATGAAAAGGGCATGGATTATTGTGATGACAGGCATCATGGAGCGTTGTGAGGACAAGTGTTATGGAACATTGTGATCACAAGGGTTTGGAGCATTGTGATGACAGAGGTCATGGATCATTTTGATTTCAAGGAGCATGGAGCATTGTGATGACAAGGGCATGAAGCAATGTGATCCCAAAGTTCATGGAGGATTGTGATGACAATGGAAATGGAGTATTGTGATGACAAGTGCATAGAGCATTGTAATGACAAGGTCATGTAGCATTTTGCTGACAAAGGCATGGAGCATTGTGATGACAGGTGTCATGGAGCACTGTGATGACAAGCGTCATGGAGCATTGTGAATACATGGGTCATGGAACATTGGGATAACATGGGCATGGATCATTGTGATGACAAGGGTTATGGAGCATTGGGCTGAAAATGTTCATGGAGTATTGTGATGACAGGGGTCATGGAGCATTGTGATTACAGGGGTCTTGGAGCATTGTGATGACAAGAGTCCCGGATCATTGTGTTGTCAGGTGTCATGGAGTGTTGTGATGAGAGTGGTCATGGAGCATTGTGATGATATTGGTCATGGAGCATTGTGATGAGAAGGTCATAGAGAATTGGGCTGAAAATGTTCATGGAGTATTGTGATGACAGGGGTCATGGAGCATTGTGATGACAAGGGAATGGAGCATGGTGATGACAAGGTCTTGGAGCATTGTGAGGAGATGACCATGGAGACTTGTGATGACAAATCTAATGGAGCATTCTGATGAAAAAGGGAATGGAACATTGTGATTACTGGAGTCTTCGAGCATTGTGATGACAAGGGCATGGAGCATTGTGAGGAGAAGACCATGGAACATTCTGATGACATGCGTCATGGAGCTTTGTGATGACAAGGGCATGGAGCATTGTGATTACATGGATCTTGGAGCATTGTGATGACAAGGGTCATGGAGCCTTGTGATGACAAGGCCGTGGAATATTATGATGGCAGGTGTCATGGAGCATTGTTACGACAGAGGTAACGGAGCATTGTGATGAGAAGGGCATTGAGCATTGATCTGAAATGTTTCATGGATTACTGTGATGAGAGTGGGCATGGCGGTTTGTCATGACAAGGGCACGGTACACTGTGATACATGGGTCATGGAGGATTGTAATGACAAGGTCATGGAGCATTGTGATGAGAATGGCATCGAGCATTGTGATGACAAGTGTCATGGAGCTTTGTGATGACAAGGACATGGAGCAATATGATGAGAGGTTTCATGGAGCATTGTGATGACAATGACATGGAGCATTGTGATGCCAAGGGTCATGGAGCTTTGTGATGACAAAGGTCATGGAGCATTTTGATGACAAGTGTGTGGTGCATTGTGATGAGAAAGGCAGGGAGCATTTTGAGGACAGGGTCATGCAGCAATTTGATGAAAAGTGTAATGGAACATTTTGATGCCAGGGGTTATAGAACATTGTGATGCCAGGGGTCATGGAGCTTTGGGATGAAAAGGGTCATGGAGCATTTTGATGACAAGGGTTTTGGAACATTGTGATGTCAGGGGTCATGGAACATTGTGCTGATAAGGGGATGTAGCATTGTGATGACAGGGGTCATGGAACATTGTGATAACCGGGGTGAGGGAGGATTGTGATGACTAGTGATGGAACATTGTGATATCTCATGTGAGAGAGTATTTGGATGAGAAGTGCATGGAGCATTGTGATTACAAGGTTTATGGAGCATAGCGATGACAAGGTTGTGGATCATTGTGGTGAAAATCGCATGGCACAATTTGATGACAAGGGTCATGAAGCATTGTTCTGACAAAGGCATGTAGCATTGTGATGACAAGGGTCACGGAGCATTGTGATGAAAAGTTCATGGAGCATTGTGGTTACAATGGTCACAGAGCCTTGTGATGACGCGGGCATGGATTGTTGTGATGACAAACGTTATGAAGCATTGTGATGACTGTAGTCACGGAGCATTGTGATGACAGGGGTCATGGAGCATTGTGATGACAATGGCATGGAGCATTGTGATGCCAAGTGTCATGGAGGATTCTGATGACAAAGGTAATGGAGCATTGTGGTGACAATGGTTTGGAGCATTGTGATGACAAGGATCAGGGAGCATTGTGCTGACAAGTGCATGGAGCATTGTGATGACAAGGGTATGGATCATTGTGATGACAAGGTTCATGGAGCATTGGGCTAAAAATGTGCATGGAGTATTGTGATGACAGGGGTCATGGAGCATTGTGATGACAAGGGAATGGAGCATGTTGATGACAAGGTCTTGGAGCATTGTGATGAGATGACCATGGAGACTTGTGATGACAAGTCTAATGGAGCATTCTTATGAAAAGGGGCATGGAGCATTGTGATTACGGGGGTCTTGAAGCATTGTGATGACAAGGGCATGGAGCATTGTGAGGCGAAGGCCATGGAACATTGTGATGACATGCGTCATGGAGCTTTGTGATGACAAGGGCATGGAGCATTGTGATTACATGGGTCTTGGAGCATTGTGCTGACAAGGGTCCTGGAGCCTTGTGATGACAAGGCCGTGGAACATTGTGATGGCAGGGGTCATGGAGCTTGTTATGACAGAGGTAATGGAGCATTGTGATGAGAAGTGCATTGAGCATTGGTCTGAAATATTTCATGGATTATTGTGATGAGAGTGGGCATGGCGCATTGTGATGACAAGGGCACGGTACACTGTGATACATGGGTCATGGAGGATTGTAATGACAAGGGCATGGAGCATTGTGATGAGAAGGGCATCGAGCATTGTGATGACAAGTGCCATGGAGCTTTGTGATGACAAGGGCATGGAACAATGTGATGAGAGGGTTCATGGAGCATTGTGATGACAATGACATGGAGCATTGTGATGCCAAGGGTCATGGAGCTTTGTGATGACAAAGGTCATGGAGCATTTTGATGACAAGGGTGTGGTGCATTGTGATGAGAACAGCAGGGAGCATTGTGATGACCAGGTAATGCAGTATTGTAAAGAGAGGTGTCAGGGAGCATTGTGATGACATATGTAATGGCCCATTGTGATGACAATGGCATGGAGCATTGTGATGCAAACTTCCATTGAGGATTCTGATCACAAAGGTAATGGAGCATTGTGATGACAATGGCTTGGAGCATTGTGATGACAAGTGTCATGGAGCATTGTGCTGACAAGTGCATGGAGAATTGTGATGACAAGGGTCATGGAGCATTCTGATGACAAGCTTGTGGAGTATTTTGATGACAATGGCATGGAGCATTGGGATGAAAAGGGCATGGGGCTTTGTGATGAAAAAGGCATGGAGCCTTTTCGTGACAGGGTTCAAGGAGCATTCTGACGACAAGTGTCAGGGAGCATTGTGATGACAAGTGTATTGAGAATTGTGATGACAAGGGTCACGGAGCATTGTGATGAAAAGTTCATGGAGCATTGTGGTTACAAAGGTCACAGAGCCTTGTGATGACGCGGGCATGGATTGTTGTGATGACAAACGTTATGAAGCATTGTGATGACTGTAGTCACAGAGCATTGTGATGACAGGGGTCATGGAGCATTGTGATGACAATGGCATGGAGCATTGTGATGCCAAGTGTCATGGAGGATTCTGATGACAAAGGTAATGGAGCATTGTGGTGACAATGGTTTGGAGCATTGTGATGACAAGGATCAGGGAGAATTGTGCTGACAAGTGCATGGAGCATTGTGATGACAAGGGCATGGGTCATTGTTATGACAAGGGTCATGGAGCATTGGGCTGAAAATGTGCATGGAGTATTGTGATGATAGGGGTCATGGAGCACTGTGATTACAGGGGTCTTGGAGCATAGTGATGACAAGAGTCCCGGATCATTGTGTTGTCAGGTGTCATGGAGTGTTGTGATGACAGTGGTCATGGAGCATTGTGATGATATTGGTCATGGAGCATTGTGATGAGAAGGTCATAGAGAATTGGGCTGAAAATGTTCATGGAGTATTGTGATGACAGGGGTCATGGAGCATTGTGATGACAAGGGAATGGAGCATGGTGATGACAAGGTCTTGGAGCATTGTGAGGAGATGACCATGGAGACTTGTGATGACAAGTCTAATGGAGCATTCTTATGAAAAGGGGCATGGAGCATTGTGATTACGGGGGTCTTGAAGCATTGTGATGACAAGGGCATGGAGCATTGTGAGGCGAAGGCCATGGAATATTGTGATGACATGCGTCATGGAGCTTTGTGATGACAAGGGCATGGAGCATTGTGATTACATGGGTCTTGGAGCATTGTGCTGACAAGGGTCCTGGAGCCTTGTGATGACAAGGCCGTGGAACATTGTGATGGCAGGGGTCATGGAGCTTGTTATGACAGAGGTAATGGAGCAATGTGATGAGAAGTGCATTGAGCATTGGTCTGAAATATTTCATGGATTAATGTGATGAGAGTGGGCATGGCGCATTGTGATGACAAGGGCACGGTACACTGTGATACATGGGTCATGGAGGATTGTAATGACAAGGGCATGGAGCATTGTGATGAGAAGGGCATCGAGCATTGTGATGACAAGTGCCATGGAGCTTTGTGATGACAAGGGCATGGAGCAATGTGATGAGAGGGTTCATGGAGCATTGTGATGACAATGACATGGAGCATTGTGATGCCAAGGGTCATGGAGCTTTGTGATGACAAAGGTCATGGAGCATTTTGATGACAAGGGTGTGGTGCATTGTGATGAGAACGGCAGGGAGCATTGTGAAGACCAGGTAATGCAGTATTGTAAAGAGAGGTGTCAGGGAGCATTGTGATGACATATGTAATGGCCCATTGTGATGACAATGACATGGAGCATTGTGATGCAAACTTCCATTGAGGATTCTGATCACAAAGGTAATGGAGCATTGTGATGACAATGACTTGGAGCATTGTGATGACAAGTGTCAGGGAGCATTGTGCTGACAAGTGCATGGAGAATTGTGATGACAAGGGTCATGGAGCATTCTGATGACAAGCTTGTGGAGTATTTTGATGACAATGGCATGGAGCATTGGGATGAAAAGGGCATGGGGCTTTGTGATGAAAAAGGCATGGAGCCTTTTCGTGACAGGGTTCAAGAAGCATTCTGACGACAAGTGTCAGGGAGCATTGTGATGACAAGTGTATTGAGAATTGTGATGACAAAGGTCATGGAGCATTGTGATGAAAAGGGCATGGATTATTGTGATGACAGGCATCATGGAGCGTTGTGAGGACAAGTGTTATGGAACATTGTGATCACAAGGGTTTGGAGCATTGTGATGACAGAGGTCATGGATCATTTTGATTTCAAGGAGCATGGAGCATTGTGATGACAAGGGCATGAAGCAATGTGATCCCAAAGTTCATGGAGGATTGTGATGACAATGGAAATGGAGTATTGTGATGACAAGTGCATAGAGCATTGTAATGACAAGGTCATGTAGCATTTTGCTGACAAAGGCATGGAGCATTGTGATGACAGGTGTCATGGAGCACTGTGATGACAAGCGTCATGGAGCATTGTGAATACATGGGTCATGGAACATTGGGATAACATGGGCATGGATCATTGTGATGACAAGGGTCATGGAGCATTGGGCTGAAAATGTTCATGGAGTATTGTGATGACAGGGGTCATGGAGCATTGTGATTACAGGGGTCTTGGAGCATTGTGATGTCAAGAGTCCCGGATCATTGTGTTGTCAGGTGTCATGGAGTGTTGTGATGACAGTGGTCATGGAGCATTGTGATGATATTGGTCATGGAGCATTGTGATGAGAAGGTCATAGAGAATTGGGCTGAAAATGTTCATGGAGTATTGTGATGACAGGGGTCATGGAGCATTGTGATGACAAGGGAATGGAGCATGGTGATGACAAGGTCTTGGAGCATTGTGAGGAGATGACCATGGAGACTTGTGATGACAAATCTAATGGAGCATTCTGATGAAAAAGGGAATGGAACATTGTGATTACTGGAGTCTTCGAGCATTGTGATGACAAGGGCATGGAGCATTGTGAGGAGAAGACCATGGAACATTCTGATGACATGCGTCATGGAGCTTTGTGATGACAAGGGCATGGAGCATTGTGATTACATGGATCTTGGAGCATTGTGATGACAAGGGTCATGGAGCCTTGTGATGACAAGGCCGTGGAATATTATGATGGCAGGTGTCATGGAGCATTGTTACGACAGAGGTAACGGAGCATTGTGATGAGAAGGGCATTGAGCATTGATCTGAAATGTTTCATGGATTACTGTGATGAGAGTGGGCATGGCGGTTTGTCATGACAAGGGCACGGTACACTGTGATACATGGGTCATGGAGGATTGTAATGACAAGGTCATGGAGCATTGTGATGAGAATGGCATCGAGCATTGTGATGACAAGTGTCATGGAGCTTTGTGATGACAAGGACATGGAGCAATGTGATGAGAGGGTTCATGGAGCATTGTGATGACAATGACATGGAGCATTGTGATGCCAAGGGTCATGGAGCTTTGTGATGACAAATGTCATGGAGCATTTTGATGACAAGTGTGTGGTGCATTGTGATGAGAAGGGCAGGGAGCATTTTGAGGACAGGGTCATGCAGCAATTTGATGAAAAGTGTAATGGAACATTTTGATGCCAGGGGTTATAGAACATTGTGATGCCAGGGCTCATGGAGCTTTGGGATGAAAAGGGTCATGGAGCATTTTGATGACAAGGGTTTTGGAACATTGTGATGTCAGGGGTCATGGAACATTGTGCTGATAAGGGGATGTAGCATTGTGATGACAGGGGTCATGGAACATTGTGATAACAGGGGTGAGGGAGGATTGTGATGACTAGTGATGGAACATTGTGATATCTCATGTGAGAGAGTATTTGGATGAGAAGTGCATGGAGCATTGTGATTACAAGGTTTATGGAGCATAGCGATGACAAGGTTGTGGATCATTGTGGTGAAAAGCGCATGGCACAATTTGATGACAAGGGTCATGAAGCATTGTTCTGACAAAGGCATGGAGCATTGTGATGACAAGGGTCACGGAGCATTGTGATGAAAAGTTCATGGAGCATTGTGGTTACAATGGTCACAGAGCCTTGTGATGACGCGGGCATGGATTGTTGTGATGACAAACGTTATGAAGCATTGTGATGACTGTAGTCACGGAGCATTGTGACGACAGGGGTCATGGAGCATTGTGATGACAATGGCATGGATCATTGTGATGCCAAGTGTCATGGAGGATTCTGATGACAAAGGTAATGGAGCATTGTGGTGACAATGGTTTGGAGCATTGTGATGACAAGGATCAGGGAGCATTGTGCTGACAAGTGCATGGAGCATTGTGATGACAAGGGCATGGATCATTGTGATGACAAGCGTCATGGAGCATTGGGCTAAAAATGTGCATGGATTATTGTGATGACAGGGGTCATGGAGCATTGTGATGACAAGGGAATGGAGCATGTTGATGACAAGGTCTTGGAGCATTGTGATGAGATGACCATGGAGACTTGTGATGACAAGTCTAATGGAGCATTCTTATGAAAAGGGGCATGGAGCATTGTGATTACGGGGGTCTTGAAGCATTGTGATGACAAGGGCATGGAGCATTGTGAGGCGAAGGCCATGGAACATTCTGATGACATGCGTCATGGAGCTTTGTGATGACAAGGGCATGGAGCATTGTGATTACATGGGTCTTGGAGCATTGTGCTGACAAGGGTCCTGGAGCCTTGTGATGACAAGGCCGTGGAACATTGTGATGGCAGGGGTCATGGAGCTTGTTATGACAGAGGTAATGGAGCATTGTGATGAGAAGTGCATTGAGCATTGGTCTGAAATATTTCATGGATTATTGTGATGAGAGTGGGCATGGCGCATTGTGATGACAAGGGCACGGTACACTGTGATACATGGGTCATGGAGGATTGTAATGACAAGGGCATGGAGCATTGTGATGAGAAGGGCATCGAGCATTGTGATGACAAGTGCCATGGAGCTTTGTGATGACAAGGGCATGGAACAATGTGATGAGAGGGTTCATGGAGCATTGTGATGACAATGACATGGAGCATTGTGATGCCAAGGGTCATGGAGCTTTGTGATGACAAAGGTCATGGAGCATTTTGATGACAAGGGTGTGGTGCATTGTGATGAGAACAGCAGGGAGCATTGTGATGACCAGGTAATGCAGTATTGTAAAGAGAGGTGTCAGGGAGCATTGTGATGACATATGTAATGGCCCATTGTGATGACAATGGCATGGAGCATTGTGATGCAAACTTCCATTGAGGATTCTGATCACAAAGGTAATGGAGCATTGTGATGACAATGGCTTGGAGCATTGTGATGACAAGTGTCATGGAGCATTGTGCTGACAAGTGCATGGAGAATTGTGATGACAAGGGTCATGGAGCATTCTGATGACAAGCTTGTGGAGTATTTTGATGACAATGGCATGGAGCATTGGGATGAAAAGGGCATGGGGCTTTGTGATGAAAAAGGCATGGAGCCTTTTCGTGACAGGGTTCAAGGAGCATTCTGACGAAAAGTGTCAGGGAGCATTGTGATGACAAGTGTATTGAGAATTGTGATGACAAAGGTCATGGAGCATTGTGATGAAAAGGGCATGGATTATTGTGATGACAGGCATCATGGAGCGTTGTGAGGACAAGTGTTATGGAACATTGTGATCACAAGGGTTTGGAGCATTGTGATGACAGAGGTCATGGATCATTTTGATTTCAAGGAGCATGGAGCATTATGATGACAAGGGCATGAAGCAATGTGATCCCAAAGTTCATGGAGGATTGTGATGACAATGGAAATGGAGTATTGTGATGACAAGTGCATAGAGCATTGTAATGACAAGGTCATGTAGCATTTTGCTGACAAAGGCATGGAGCATTGTGATGACAGGTGTCATGGAGCACTGTGATGACAAGCGTCATGGAGCATTGTGAATACATGGGTCATGGAACATTGGGATAACATGGGCATGGATCATTGTGATGACAAGGGTCATGGAGCATTGGGCTGAAAATGTTCATGGAGTATTGTGATGACAGGGGTCATGGAGCATTGTGATTACAGGGGTCTTAGAGCATTGTGATGACAAGAGTCCCGGATCATTGTGTTGTCAGGTGTCATGGAGTGTTGTGATGACAGTGGTCATGGAGCATTGTGATGATATTGGTCATGGAGCATTGTGATGAGAAGGTCATAGAGAATTCGGCTGAAAATGTTCATGGAGTATTGTAATGACAGGGGTCATGGAGCATTGTGATGACAAGGGAATGGAGCATGGTGATGACAAGGTCTTGGAGCATTGTGAGGAGATGACCATGGAGACTTGTGATGACAAATCTAATGGAGCATTCTGATGAAAAAGGGAATGGAACATTGTGATTACTGGAGTCTTCGAGCATTGTGATGACAAGGGCATGGAGCATTGTGAGGAGAAGACCATGGAACATTCTGATGACATGCGTCATGGAGCTTTGTGATGACAAGGGCATGGAGCATTGTGATTACATGGATCTTGGAGCATTGTGATGACAAGGGTCATGGAGCCTTGTGATGACAAGGCCGTGGAATATTATGATGGCAGGTGTCATGGAGCATTGTTACGACAGAGGTAACGGAGCATTGTGATGAGAAGGGCATTGAGCATTGATCTGAAATGTTTCATGGATTACTGTGATGAGAGTGCGCATGGCGGTTTGTCATGACAAGGGCACGGTACACTGTGATACATGGGTCATGGAGGATTGTAATGACAAGGTCATGGAGCATTGTGATGAGAATGGCATCGAGCATTGTGATGACAAGTGTCATGGAGCTTTTGATGACAAGGACATGGAGCAATGTGATGAGAGGGTTCATGGAGCATTGTGATGACAATGACATGGAGCATTGTGATGCCAAGGGTCATGGAGCTTTGTGATGACAAAGGTCATGGAGCATTTTGATGACAAGTGTGTGGTGCATTGTGATCAGAAGGGCAGGGAGCATTTTGAGGACAGGGTCATGCAGCAATTTGATGAAAAGTGTAATGGAACATTTTGATGCCAGGGGTTATAGAACATTGTGATGCCAGTGGTCATGGAGCTTTGGGATGAAAAGGGTCATGGAGCATTTTGATGACAAGGGTTATGGAACATTGTGATGTCAGGGATCATGGAACATTGTGCTGATAAGGGGATGTAGCATTGTGATGACAGGGGTCATGGAACATTGTGATAACAGGGGTGAGGGAGGATTGTGATGACTAGTGATGGAACATTGTGATATCTCATGTGAGAGAGTATTTGGATGAGAAGTGCATGGAGCATTGGGATTACAAGGTTTATGGAGCATAGCGATGACAAGGTTGTGGATCATTGTGGTGAAAAGCGCATGGCACAATTTGATGACAAGGGTCATGGAGCATTGTTCTGACAAATGCATGGAGCATTGTGATGACAAGGGTCACGGAGCATTGTGATGAAAAGTTCATGGAGCATTGTGGTTACAAAGGTCACAGAGCCTTGTGATGACGCGGGCATGGATTGTTGTGATGACAAAGGTTATGAAGCATTGTGATGACTGTAGTCACGGAGCATTGTGATGACAGGGGTCATGGAGCATTGTGATGACAATGGCATGGAGCATTGTGATGCCAAGTGTCATGGAGGATTCTGATGACAAAGGTAATGGAGCATTGTGGTGACAATGGTTTGGAGCATTGTGATGACAAGGATCAGGGAGCATTGTGCTGACAAGTGCATGGAGCATTGTGATGACAAGGGTATGGATCATTGTGATGACAAGGTTCATGGAGCATTGGGCTAAAAATGTGCATGGAGTATTGTGATGACAGGGGTCATGGAGCATTGTGATGACAAGGGAATGGAGCATGTTGATGACAAGGTCTTGGAGCATTGTGATGAGATGACCATGGAGACTTGTGATGACAAGTCTAATGGAGCATTCTTATGAAAAGGGGCATGGAGCATTGTGATTACGGGGGTCTTGAAGCATTGTGATGACAAGGGCATGGAGCATTGTGAGGCGAAGGCCATGGAACATTCTGATGACATGCGTCATGGAGCTTTGTGATGACAAGGGCATGGAGCATTGTGATTACATGGGTCTTGGAGCATTGTGCTGACAAGGGTCCTGGAGCCTTGTGATGACAAGGCCGTGGAACATTGTGATGGCAGGGGTCATGGAGCTTGTTATGACAGAGGTAATGGAGCATTGTGATGAGAAGTGCATTGAGCATTGGTCTGAAATATTTCATGGATTATTGTGATGAGAGTGGGCATGGCGCATTGTGATGACAAGGGCACGGTACACTGTGATACATGGGTAATGGAGGATTGTAATGACAAGGGCATGGAGCATTGTGATGAGAAGGGCATCGAGCATTGTGATGACAAGTGCCATGGAGCTTTGTGATGACAAGGGCATGGAGCAATGTGATGAGAGGGTTCATGGAGCATTGTGATGACAATGACATGGAGCATTGTGATGCCAAGGGTCATGGAGCTTTGTGATGACACAGGTCATGGAGCATTTTGATGACAAGGGTGTGGTGCATTGTGATGAGAACGGCAGGGAGCATTGTGATGACCAGGTAATGCAGTATTGTAAAGAGAGGTGTCAGGGAGCATTGTGATGACATATGTAATGGCCCATTGTGATGACAATGGCATGGAGCATTGTGATGCAAACTTCCATTGAGGATTCTGATCACAAAGGTAATGGAGCATTGTGATGACAATGGCTTGGAGCATTGTGATGACAAGTGTCATGGAGCATTGTGCTGACAAGTGCATGGAGAATTGTGATGACAAGGGTCATGGAGCATTCTGATGACAAGCTTGTGGAGTATTTTGATGACAATGGCATGGAGCATTGGGATGAAAAGGGCATGCGGCTTTGTGATGAAAAAGGCATGGAGCCTTTTCGTGACAGGGTTCAAGGAGCATTCTGACGACAAGTGTCAGGGAGCATTGTGATGACAAGTGTATTGAGAATTGTGATGACAAAGGTCATGGAGCATTGTGATGAAAAGGGCATGGATTATTGTGATGACAGGCATCATGGAGCGTTGTGAGGACAAGTGTTATGGAACATTGTGATCACAAGGGTTTGGAGCATTGTGATGACAGAGGTCATGGATCATTTTGATTTCAAGGAGCATGGAGCATTGTGATGACAAGGGCATGAAGCAATGTGATCCCAAAGTTCATGGAGGATTGTGATGACAATGGAAATGGAGTATTGTGATGACAAGTGCATAGAGCATTGTAATGACAAGGTCATGTAGCATTTTGCTGACAAAGGCATGGAGCATTGTGATGACAGGTGTCATGGAGCACTGTGATGACAAGCGTCATGGAGCATTGTGAATACATGGGTCATGGAACATTGGGATAACATGGGCATGGATCATTGTGATGACAAGGGTCATGGAGCATTGGGCTGAAAAAGTTCATGGAGTATTGTGATGACAGGGGTCATGGAGCATTGTGATTACAGGGGTCTTGGAGCATTGTGATGACAAGAGTCCCGGATCATTGTGTTGTCAGGTGTCATGGAGTGTTGTGATGACAGTGGTCATGGAGCATTGTGATGATATTGCTCATGGAGCATTGTGATGAGAAGGTCATAGAGAATTGGGCTGAAAATGTTCATGGAGTATTGTGATGACAGGGGTCATGGAGCATTGTGCTGACAAGTGCATGGAGAATTGTGATGACAAGGTTCATGGAGCATTCTGATGACAAGCTTGTGGAGTATTTTGATGACAATGGCATGGAGCATTGGGATGAAACGGGCATGGGGCTTTGTGATGAAAAAGGCATGGAGCCTTTTCGTGACAGGGTTCAAGGAGCATTCTGACGACAAGTGTCAGGGAGCATTGTGATGACAAGTGTATTGAGAATTGTGATGACAAAGGTCATGGAGCATTGTGATGAAAAGGGCATGGATTATTGTGATGACAGGCATCATGGAGCGTTGTGAGGACAAGTGTTATGGAACATTGTGATCACAAGGGTTTGGAGCATTGTGATGACAGAGGTCATGGATCATTTTGATTTCAAGGAGCATGGAGCATTATGATGACAAGGGCATGAAGCAATGTGATCCCAAAGTTCATGGAGGATTGTGATGACAATGGAAATGGAGTATTGTGATGACAAGTGCATAGAGCATTGTAATGACAAGGTCATGTAGCATTTTGCTGACAAAGGCATGGAGCATTGTGATGACAGGTGTCATGGAGCACTGTGATGACAAGCGTCATGGAGCCTTGTGAATACATGGGTCATGGAACATTGGGATAACATGGGCATGGATCATTGTGATGACAAGTGTCATGGAGCATTGGGCTGAAAATGTTCATGGAGTATTGTGATGACAGGGGTCATGGAGCATTGTGATTACAGGGGTCTTGGAGCATTGTGATGACAAGAGTCCTGGATCATTGTGTTGTCAGGGGTCATGGAGTGTTGTGATGACAGTGGTCATGGAGCATTGTGATGATATTGGTCATGGAGCATTGTGATGAGAAGGTCATAGAGAATTGGGCTGAAAATGTTCATGGAGTATTGTGGTGACAGGTGTCATGGAGCATTGTGATGACAAGGGAATGGAGCATGGTAATGACAAGGTCTTGGAGCATTGTGAGGAGATGACCATGGAGACTTGTGATGACAAATCTAATGGAGCATTCTGATGAAAAAGGGAATGGAACATTGTGATTACTGGAGTCTTCGAGCATTGTGATGACAAGGGCATTGAGCATTGTGAGGAGAAGACCATGGAACATTCTGATGACATGCGTCATGGAGCTTTGTGATGACAAGGGCATGGAGCATTGTGATTACATGGATCTTGGAGCATTGTGATGACAAGGGTCATGGAGCCTTGTGATGACAAGGCCGTGGAATATTATGATGGCAGGTGTCATGGAGCATTGTTACGACAGAGGTAACGGAGCATTGTGATGAGAAGGGCATTGAGCATTGATCTGAAATGTTTCATGGATTACTGTGATGAGAGTGGGCATGGCGGTTTGTCATGACAAGGGCACGGTACACTGTGATACATGGGTCATGGAGGATTGTAATGACAAGGTCATGGAGCATTGTGATGAGAATGGCATCGAGCATTGTGATGACAAGTGTCATGGAGCTTTGTGATGACAAGGACATGGAGCAATGTGATGAGAGGGTTCATGGAGCATTGTGATGACAATGACATGGAGCATTGTGATGCCAAGGGTCATGGAGCTTTGTGATGACAAAGGTCATGGAGCATTTTGATGACAAGTGTGTGGTGCATTGTGATGAGAAGGGCAGGGAGCATTTTGAGGACAGGGTCATGCAGCAATTTGATGAAAAGTGTAATGGAACATTTTGATGCCAGGGGTTATAGAACATTGTGATGCCAGGGTTCATGGAGCTTTGGGATGAAAAGGGTCATGTAGCATTTTGATGACAAGGGTTTTGGAACATTGTGATATCAGGGGTCATGGAACATTGTGCTGATAAGGGGATGTAACATTGTGATGACAGGGGTCATGGAACATTGTGATAACAGGGGTGAGGGAGGATTGTGATGACTAGTGATGGAACATTGTGATATCTCATGTGAGAGAGTATTTGGATGAGAAGTGCATGGAGCATTGGGATTACAAGGTTTATGGAGCATAGCGATGACAAGGTTGTGGATCATTGTGGTGAAAAGCGCATGGCACAATTTGATGACAAGGGTCATGGAGCATTGTGATGACAATGGCATGGAGCATTGTGATGCCAAGTGTCATGGAGGATTCTGATGACAAAGGTAATGGAGCATTGTGGTGACAATGGTTTGGAGCATTGTGATGACAAGGATCAGGGAGCATTGTGCTGACAAGTGCATGGAGCATTGTGATGACAAGGGCATGGATCATTGTGATGACAGGGGTCATGGAGCATTGGGCTGAAAATGTGCATGGAGTATTGTGATGACAGGGGTCATGGAGCACTGTGATTACAGGGGTCTTGGAGCATAGTGATGACAAGAGTCCCGGATCATTGTGTTGTCAGGTGTCATGGAGTGTTGTGATGACAGTGGTCATAGAGCATTGTGATGATATTGGTCATGGAGCATTGTGATGAGAAGGTCATAGAGAATTGGGCTGAAAATGTTCATGGAGTATTGTGATGACAGGGGTCATGGAGCATTGTCATGACAAGGGAATGGAGCATGGTGATGACAAGGTCTTGGAGCATTGTGAGGAGATGACCATGGAGACTTGTGATGACAAGTCTAATGGAGCATTCTTATGAAAAGGGGCATGGAGCATTGTGATTACGGGGGTCTTGAAGCATTGTGATGACAAGGGCATGGAGCATTGTGAGGCGAAGGCCATGGAATATTGTGATGACATGCGTCATGGAGCTTTGTGATGACAAGGGCATGGAGCATTGTGATTACATGGGTCTTGGAGCATTGTGCTGACAAGGGTCCTGGAGCCTTGTGATGACAAGGCCGTGGAACATTGTGATGGCAGGGGTCATGGAGCTTGTTATGACAGAGGTAATGGAGCAATGTGATGAGAAGTGCATTGAGCATTGGTCTGAAATATTTCATGGATTAATGTGATGAGAGTGGGCATGGCGCATTGTGATGACAAGGGCACGGTACACTGTGATACATGGGTCATGGAGGATTGTAATGACAAGGGCATGGAGCATTGTGATGAGAAGGGCATCGAGCATTGTGATGACAAGTGCCATGGAGCTTTGTGATGACAAGGGCATGGAGCAATGTGATGAGAGGGTTCATGGAGCATTGTGATGACAATGACATGGAGCATTGTGATGCCAAGGGTCATGGAGCTTTGTGATGACAAAGGTCATGGAGCATTTTGATGACAAGGGTGTGGTGCATTGTGATGAGAACGGCAGGGAGCATTGTGAAGACCAGGTAATGCAGTATTGTAAAGAGAGGTGTCAGGGAGCATTGTGATGACATATGTAATGGCCCATTGTGATGACAATGACATGGAGCATTGTGATGCAAACTTCCATTGAGGATTCTGATCACAAAGGTAATGGAGCATTGTGATGACAATGACTTGGAGCATTGTGATGACAAGTGTCAGGGAGCATTGTGCTGACAAGTGCATGGAGAATTGTGATGACAAGGGTCATGGAGCATTCTGATGACAAGCTTGTGGAGTATTTTGATGACAATGGCATGGAGCATTGGGATGAAAAGGGCATGGGGCTTTGTGATGAAAAAGGCATGGAGCCTTTTCGTGACAGGGTTCAAGAAGCATTCTGACGACAAGTGTCAGGGAGCATTGTGATGACAAGTGTATTGAGAATTGTGATGACAAAGGTCATGGAGCATTGTGATGAAAAGGGCATGGATTATTGTGATGACAGGCATCATGGAGCGTTGTGAGGACAAGTGTTATGGAACATTGTGATCACAAGGGTTTGGAGCATTGTGATGACAGAGGTCATGGATCATTTTGATTTCAAGGAGCATGGAGCATTGTGATGACAAGGGCATGAAGCAATGTGATCCCAAAGTTCATGGAGGATTGTGATGACAATGGAAATGGAGTATTGTGATGACAAGTGCATAGAGCATTGTAATGACAAGGTCATGTAGCATTTTGCTGACAAAGGCATGGAGCATTGTGATGACAGGTGTCATGGAGCACTGTGATGACAAGCGTCATGGAGCATTGTGAATACATGGGTCATGGAACATTGGGATAACATGGGCATGGATCATTGTGATGACAAGGGTCATGGAGCATTGGGCTGAAAATGTTCATGGAGTATTGTGATGACAGGGGTCATGGAGCATTGTGATTACAGGGGTCTTGGAGCATTGTGATGTCAAGAGTCCCGGATCATTGTGTTGTCAGGTGTCATGGAGTGTTGTGATGACAGTGGTCATGGAGCATTGTGATGATATTGGTCATGGAGCATTGTGATGAGAAGGTCATAGAGAATTGGGCTGAAAATGTTCATGGAGTATTGTGATGACAGGGGTCATGGAGCATTGTGATGACAAGGGAATGGAGCATGGTGATGACAAGGTCTTGGAGCATTGTGAGGAGATGACCATGGAGACTTGTGATGACAAATCTAATGGAGCATTCTGATGAAAAAGGGAATGGAACATTGTGATTACTGGAGTCTTCGAGCATTGTGATGACAAGGGCATGGAGCATTGTGAGGAGAAGACCATGGAACATTCTGATGACATGCGTCATGGAGCTTTGTGATGACAAGGGCATGGAGCATTGTGATTACATGGATCTTGGAGCATTGTGATGACAAGGGTCATGGAGCCTTGTGATGACAAGGCCGTGGAATATTATGATGGCAGGTGTCATGGAGCATTGTTACGACAGAGGTAACGGAGCATTGTGATGAGAAGGGCATTGAGCATTGATCTGAAATGTTTCATGGATTACTGTGATGAGAGTGGGCATGGCGGTTTGTCATGACAAGGGCACGGTACACTGTGATACATGGGTCATGGAGGATTGTAATGACAAGGTCATGGAGCATTGTGATGAGAATGGCATCGAGCATTGTGATGACAAGTGTCATGGAGCTTTTGATGACAAGGACATGGAGCAATGTGATGAGAGGGTTCATGGAGCATTGTGATGACAATGACATGGAGCATTGTGATGCCAAGGGTCATGGAGCTTTGTGATGACAAAGGTCATGGAGCATTTTGATGACAAGTGTGTGGTGCATTGTGATCAGAAGGGCAGGGAGCATTTTGAGGACAGGGTCATGCAGCAATTTGATGAAAAGTGTAATGGAACATTTTGATGCCAGGGGTTATAGAACATTGTGATGCCAGTGGTCATGGAGCTTTGGGATGAAAAGGGTCATGGAGCATTTTGATGACAAGGGTTATGGAACATTGTGATGTCAGGGATCATGGAACATTGTGCTGATAAGGGGATGTAGCATTGTGATGACAGGGGTCATGGAACATTGTGATAACAGGGGTGAGGGAGGATTGTGATGACTAGTGATGGAACATTGTGATATCTCATGTGAGAGAGTATTTGGATGAGAAGTGCATGGAGCATTGGGATTACAAGGTTTATGGAGCATAGCGATGACAAGGTTGTGGATCATTGTGGTGAAAAGCGCATGGCACAATTTGATGACAAGGGTCATGGAGCATTGTTCTGACAAATGCATGGAGCATTGTGATGACAAGGGTCACGGAGCATTGTGATGAAAAGTTCATGGAGCATTGTGGTTACAAAGGTCACAGAGCCTTGTGATGACGCGGGCATGGATTGTTGTGATGACAAAGGTTATGAAGCATTGTGATGACTGTAGTCACGGAGCATTGTGATGACAGGGGTCATGGAGCATTGTGATGACAATGGCATGGAGCATTGTGATGCCAAGTGTCATGGAGGATTCTGATGACAAAGGTAATGGAGCATTGTGGTGACAATGGTTTGGAGCATTGTGATGACAAGGATCAGGGAGCATTGTGCTGACAAGTGCATGGAGCATTGTGATGACAAGGGTATGGATCATTGTGATGACAAGGTTCATGGAGCATTGGGCTAAAAATGTGCATGGAGTATTGTGATGACAGGGGTCATGGAGCATTGTGATGACAAGGGAATGGAGCATGTTGATGACAAGGTCTTGGAGCATTGTGATGAGATGACCATGGAGACTTGTGATGACAAGTCTAATGGAGCATTCTTATGAAAAGGGGCATGGAGCATTGTGATTACGGGGGTCTTGAAGCATTGTGATGACAAGGGCATGGAGCATTGTGAGGCGAAGGCCATGGAACATTCTGATGACATGCGTCATGGAGCTTTGTGATGACAAGGGCATGGAGCATTGTGATTACATGGGTCTTGGAGCATTGTGCTGACAAGGGTCCTGGAGCCTTGTGATGACAAGGCCGTGGAACATTGTGATGGCAGGGGTCATGGAGCTTGTTATGACAGAGGTAATGGAGCATTGTGATGAGAAGTGCATTGAGCATTGGTCTGAAATATTTCATGGATTATTGTGATGAGAGTGGGCATGGCGCATTGTGATGACAAGGGCACGGTACACTGTGATACATGGGTAATGGAGGATTGTAATGACAAGGGCATGGAGCATTGTGATGAGAAGGGCATCGAGCATTGTGATGACAAGTGCCATGGAGCTTTGTGATGACAAGGGCATGGAGCAATGTGATGAGAGGGTTCATGGAGCATTGTGATGACAATGACATGGAGCATTGTGATGCCAAGGGTCATGGAGCTTTGTGATGACACAGGTCATGGAGCATTTTGATGACAAGGGTGTGGTGCATTGTGATGAGAACGGCAGGGAGCATTGTGATGACCAGGTAATGCAGTATTGTAAAGAGAGGTGTCAGGGAGCATTGTGATGACATATGTAATGGCCCATTGTGATGACAATGGCATGGAGCATTGTGATGCAAACTTCCATTGAGGATTCTGATCACAAAGGTAATGGAGCATTGTGATGACAATGGCTTGGAGCATTGTGATGACAAGTGTCATGGAGCATTGTGCTGACAAGTGCATGGAGAATTGTGATGACAAGGGTCATGGAGCATTCTGATGACAAGCTTGTGGAGTATTTTGATGACAATGGCATGGAGCATTGGGATGAAAAGGGCATGCGGCTTTGTGATGAAAAAGGCATGGAGCCTTTTCGTGACAGGGTTCAAGGAGCATTCTGACGACAAGTGTCAGGGAGCATTGTGATGACAAGTGTATTGAGAATTGTGATGACAAAGGTCATGGAGCATTGTGATGAAAAGGGCATGGATTATTGTGATGACAGGCATCATGGAGCGTTGTGAGGACAAGTGTTATGGAACATTGTGATCACAAGGGTTTGGAGCATTGTGATGACAGAGGTCATGGATCATTTTGATTTCAAGGAGCATGGAGCATTGTGATGACAAGGGCATGAAGCAATGTGATCCCAAAGTTCATGGAGGATTGTGATGACAATGGAAATGGAGTATTGTGATGACAAGTGCATAGAGCATTGTAATGACAAGGTCATGTAGCATTTTGCTGACAAAGGCATGGAGCATTGTGATGACAGGTGTCATGGAGCACTGTGATGACAAGCGTCATGGAGCATTGTGAATACATGGGTCATGGAACATTGGGATAACATGGGCATGGATCATTGTGATGACAAGGGTCATGGAGCATTGGGCTGAAAAAGTTCATGGAGTATTGTGATGACAGGGGTCATGGAGCATTGTGATTACAGGGGTCTTGGAGCATTGTGATGACAAGAGTCCCGGATCATTGTGTTGTCAGGTGTCATGGAGTGTTGTGATGACAGTGGTCATGGAGCATTGTGATGATATTGCTCATGGAGCATTGTGATGAGAAGGTCATAGAGAATTGGGCTGAAAATGTTCATGGAGTATTGTGATGACAGGGGTCATGGAGCATTGTGCTGACAAGTGCATGGAGAATTGTGATGACAAGGTTCATGGAGCATTCTGATGACAAGCTTGTGGAGTATTTTGATGACAATGGCATGGAGCATTGGGATGAAACGGGCATGGGGCTTTGTGATGAAAAAGGCATGGAGCCTTTTCGTGACAGGGTTCAAGGAGCATTCTGACGACAAGTGTCAGGGAGCATTGTGATGACAAGTGTATTGAGAATTGTGATGACAAAGGTCATGGAGCATTGTGATGAAAAGGGCATGGATTATTGTGATGACAGGCATCATGGAGCGTTGTGAGGACAAGTGTTATGGAACATTGTGATCACAAGGGTTTGGAGCATTGTGATGACAGAGGTCATGGATCATTTTGATTTCAAGGAGCATGGAGCATTATGATGACAAGGGCATGAAGCAATGTGATCCCAAAGTTCATGGAGGATTGTGATGACAATGGAAATGGAGTATTGTGATGACAAGTGCATAGAGCATTGTAATGACAAGGTCATGTAGCATTTTGCTGACAAAGGCATGGAGCATTGTGATGACAGGTGTCATGGAGCACTGTGATGACAAGCGTCATGGAGCCTTGTGAATACATGGGTCATGGAACATTGGGATAACATGGGCATGGATCATTGTGATGACAAGTGTCATGGAGCATTGGGCTGAAAATGTTCATGGAGTATTGTGATGACAGGGGTCATGGAGCATTGTGATTACAGGGGTCTTGGAGCATTGTGATGACAAGAGTCCTGGATCATTGTGTTGTCAGGGGTCATGGAGTGTTGTGATGACAGTGGTCATGGAGCATTGTGATGATATTGGTCATGGAGCATTGTGATGAGAAGGTCATAGAGAATTGGGCTGAAAATGTTCATGGAGTATTGTGGTGACAGGTGTCATGGAGCATTGTGATGACAAGGGAATGGAGCATGGTAATGACAAGGTCTTGGAGCATTGTGAGGAGATGACCATGGAGACTTGTGATGACAAATCTAATGGAGCATTCTGATGAAAAAGGGAATGGAACAT
Organism: Mesoplodon densirostris; assembly: GCF_025265405.1. Lineage (NCBI taxonomy): Eukaryota > Metazoa > Chordata > Mammalia > Artiodactyla > Ziphiidae > Mesoplodon > Mesoplodon densirostris. The sequence continues at coordinate 127,249,127 of NC_082661.1, forward strand.
TGTGATTACTGGAGTCTTCGAGCATTGTGATGACAAGGGCATTGAGCATTGTGAGGAGAAGACCATGGAACATTCTGATGACATGCGTCATGGAGCTTTGTGATGACAAGGGCATGGAGCATTGTGATTACATGGATCTTGGAGCATTGTGATGACAAGGGTCATGGAGCCTTGTGATGACAAGGCCGTGGAATATTATGATGGCAGGTGTCATGGAGCATTGTTACGACAGAGGTAACGGAGCATTGTGATGAGAAGGGCATTGAGCATTGATCTGAAATGTTTCATGGATTACTGTGATGAGAGTGGGCATGGCGGTTTGTCATGACAAGGGCACGGTACACTGTGATACATGGGTCATGGAGGATTGTAATGACAAGGTCATGGAGCATTGTGATGAGAATGGCATCGAGCATTGTGATGACAAGTGTCATGGAGCTTTGTGATGACAAGGACATGGAGCAATGTGATGAGAGGGTTCATGGAGCATTGTGATGACAATGACATGGAGCATTGTGATGCCAAGGGTCATGGAGCTTTGTGATGACAAAGGTCATGGAGCATTTTGATGACAAGTGTGTGGTGCATTGTGATGAGAAGGGCAGGGAGCATTTTGAGGACAGGGTCATGCAGCAATTTGATGAAAAGTGTAATGGAACATTTTGATGCCAGGGGTTATAGAACATTGTGATGCCAGGGTTCATGGAGCTTTGGGATGAAAAGGGTCATGTAGCATTTTGATGACAAGGGTTTTGGAACATTGTGATATCAGGGGTCATGGAACATTGTGCTGATAAGGGGATGTAACATTGTGATGACAGGGGTCATGGAACATTGTGATAACAGGGGTGAGGGAGGATTGTGATGACTAGTGATGGAACATTGTGATATCTCATGTGAGAGAGTATTTGGATGAGAAGTGCATGGAGCATTGGGATTACAAGGTTTATGGAGCATAGCGATGACAAGGTTGTGGATCATTGTGGTGAAAAGCGCATGGCACAATTTGATGACAAGGGTCATGGAGCATTGTGATGACAATGGCATGGAGCATTGTGATGCCAAGTGTCATGGAGGATTCTGATGACAAAGGTAATGGAGCATTGTGGTGACAATGGTTTGGAGCATTGTGATGACAAGGATCAGGGAGCATTGTGCTGACAAGTGCATGGAGCATTGTGATGACAAGGGCATGGATCATTGTGATGACAGGGGTCATGGAGCATTGGGCTGAAAATGTGCATGGAGTATTGTGATGACAGGGGTCATGGAGCACTGTGATTACAGGGGTCTTGGAGCATAGTGATGACAAGAGTCCCGGATCATTGTGTTGTCAGGTGTCATGGAGTGTTGTGATGACAGTGGTCATAGAGCATTGTGATGATATTGGTCATGGAGCATTGTGATGAGAAGGTCATAGAGAATTGGGCTGAAAATGTTCATGGAGTATTGTGATGACAGGGGTCATGGAGCATTGTCATGACAAGGGAATGGAGCATGGTGATGACAAGGTCTTGGAGCATTGTGAGGAGATGACCATGGAGACTTGTGATGACAAGTCTAATGGAGCATTCTTATGAAAAGGGGCATGGAGCATTGTGATTACGGGGGTCTTGAAGCATTGTGATGACAAGGGCATGGAGCATTGTGAGGCGAAGGCCATGGAATATTGTGATGACATGCGTCATGGAGCTTTGTGATGACAAGGGCATGGAGCATTGTGATTACATGGGTCTTGGAGCATTGTGCTGACAAGGGTCCTGGAGCCTTGTGATGACAAGGCCGTGGAACATTGTGATGGCAGGGGTCATGGAGCTTGTTATGACAGAGGTAATGGAGCAATGTGATGAGAAGTGCATTGAGCATTGGTCTGAAATATTTCATGGATTAATGTGATGAGAGTGGGCATGGCGCATTGTGATGACAAGGGCACGGTACACTGTGATACATGGGTCATGGAGGATTGTAATGACAAGGGCATGGAGCATTGTGATGAGAAGGGCATCGAGCATTGTGATGACAAGTGCCATGGAGCTTTGTGATGACAAGGGCATGGAGCAATGTGATGAGAGGGTTCATGGAGCATTGTGATGACAATGACATGGAGCATTGTGATGCCAAGGGTCATGGAGCTTTGTGATGACAAAGGTCATGGAGCATTTTGATGACAAGGGTGTGGTGCATTGTGATGAGAACGGCAGGGAGCATTGTGAAGACCAGGTAATGCAGTATTGTAAAGAGAGGTGTCAGGGAGCATTGTGATGACATATGTAATGGCCCATTGTGATGACAATGACATGGAGCATTGTGATGCAAACTTCCATTGAGGATTCTGATCACAAAGGTAATGGAGCATTGTGATGACAATGACTTGGAGCATTGTGATGACAAGTGTCAGGGAGCATTGTGCTGACAAGTGCATGGAGAATTGTGATGACAAGGGTCATGGAGCATTCTGATGACAAGCTTGTGGAGTATTTTGATGACAATGGCATGGAGCATTGGGATGAAAAGGGCATGGGGCTTTGTGATGAAAAAGGCATGGAGCCTTTTCGTGACAGGGTTCAAGAAGCATTCTGACGACAAGTGTCAGGGAGCATTGTGATGACAAGTGTATTGAGAATTGTGATGACAAAGGTCATGGAGCATTGTGATGAAAAGGGCATGGATTATTGTGATGACAGGCATCATGGAGCGTTGTGAGGACAAGTGTTATGGAACATTGTGATCACAAGGGTTTGGAGCATTGTGATGACAGAGGTCATGGATCATTTTGATTTCAAGGAGCATGGAGCATTGTGATGACAAGGGCATGAAGCAATGTGATCCCAAAGTTCATGGAGGATTGTGATGACAATGGAAATGGAGTATTGTGATGACAAGTGCATAGAGCATTGTAATGACAAGGTCATGTAGCATTTTGCTGACAAAGGCATGGAGCATTGTGATGACAGGTGTCATGGAGCACTGTGATGACAAGCGTCATGGAGCATTGTGAATACATGGGTCATGGAACATTGGGATAACATGGGCATGGATCATTGTGATGACAAGGGTCATGGAGCATTGGGCTGAAAATGTTCATGGAGTATTGTGATGACAGGGGTCATGGAGCATTGTGATTACAGGGGTCTTGGAGCATTGTGATGTCAAGAGTCCCGGATCATTGTGTTGTCAGGTGTCATGGAGTGTTGTGATGACAGTGGTCATGGAGCATTGTGATGATATTGGTCATGGAGCATTGTGATGAGAAGGTCATAGAGAATTGGGCTGAAAATGTTCATGGAGTATTGTGATGACAGGGGTCATGGAGCATTGTGATGACAAGGGAATGGAGCATGGTGATGACAAGGTCTTGGAGCATTGTGAGGAGATGACCATGGAGACTTGTGATGACAAATCTAATGGAGCATTCTGATGAAAAAGGGAATGGAACATTGTGATTACTGGAGTCTTCGAGCATTGTGATGACAAGGGCATGGAGCATTGTGAGGAGAAGACCATGGAACATTCTGATGACATGCGTCATGGAGCTTTGTGATGACAAGGGCATGGAGCATTGTGATTACATGGATCTTGGAGCATTGTGATGACAAGGGTCATGGAGCCTTGTGATGACAAGGCCGTGGAATATTATGATGGCAGGTGTCATGGAGCATTGTTACGACAGAGGTAACGGAGCATTGTGATGAGAAGGGCATTGAGCATTGATCTGAAATGTTTCATGGATTACTGTGATGAGAGTGGGCATGGCGGTTTGTCATGACAAGGGCACGGTACACTGTGATACATGGGTCATGGAGGATTGTAATGACAAGGTCATGGAGCATTGTGATGAGAATGGCATCGAGCATTGTGATGACAAGTGTCATGGAGCTTTGTGATGACAAGGACATGGAGCAATGTGATGAGAGGGTTCATGGAGCATTGTGATGACAATGACATGGAGCATTGTGATGCCAAGGGTCATGGAGCTTTGTGATGACAAATGTCATGGAGCATTTTGATGACAAGTGTGTGGTGCATTGTGATGAGAAGGGCAGGGAGCATTTTGAGGACAGGGTCATGCAGCAATTTGATGAAAAGTGTAATGGAACATTTTGATGCCAGGGGTTATAGAACATTGTGATGCCAGGGCTCATGGAGCTTTGGGATGAAAAGGGTCATGGAGCATTTTGATGACAAGGGTTTTGGAACATTGTGATGTCAGGGGTCATGGAACATTGTGCTGATAAGGGGATGTAGCATTGTGATGACAGGGGTCATGGAACATTGTGATAACAGGGGTGAGGGAGGATTGTGATGACTAGTGATGGAACATTGTGATATCTCATGTGAGAGAGTATTTGGATGAGAAGTGCATGGAGCATTGTGATTACAAGGTTTATGGAGCATAGCGATGACAAGGTTGTGGATCATTGTGGTGAAAAGCGCATGGCACAATTTGATGACAAGGGTCATGAAGCATTGTTCTGACAAAGGCATGGAGCATTGTGATGACAAGGGTCACGGAGCATTGTGATGAAAAGTTCATGGAGCATTGTGGTTACAATGGTCACAGAGCCTTGTGATGACGCGGGCATGGATTGTTGTGATGACAAACGTTATGAAGCATTGTGATGACTGTAGTCACGGAGCATTGTGACGACAGGGGTCATGGAGCATTGTGATGACAATGGCATGGATCATTGTGATGCCAAGTGTCATGGAGGATTCTGATGACAAAGGTAATGGAGCATTGTGGTGACAATGGTTTGGAGCATTGTGATGACAAGGATCAGGGAGCATTGTGCTGACAAGTGCATGGAGCATTGTGATGACAAGGGCATGGATCATTGTGATGACAAGCGTCATGGAGCATTGGGCTAAAAATGTGCATGGATTATTGTGATGACAGGGGTCATGGAGCATTGTGATGACAAGGGAATGGAGCATGTTGATGACAAGGTCTTGGAGCATTGTGATGAGATGACCATGGAGACTTGTGATGACAAGTCTAATGGAGCATTCTTATGAAAAGGGGCATGGAGCATTGTGATTACGGGGGTCTTGAAGCATTGTGATGACAAGGGCATGGAGCATTGTGAGGCGAAGGCCATGGAACATTCTGATGACATGCGTCATGGAGCTTTGTGATGACAAGGGCATGGAGCATTGTGATTACATGGGTCTTGGAGCATTGTGCTGACAAGGGTCCTGGAGCCTTGTGATGACAAGGCCGTGGAACATTGTGATGGCAGGGGTCATGGAGCTTGTTATGACAGAGGTAATGGAGCATTGTGATGAGAAGTGCATTGAGCATTGGTCTGAAATATTTCATGGATTATTGTGATGAGAGTGGGCATGGCGCATTGTGATGACAAGGGCACGGTACACTGTGATACATGGGTCATGGAGGATTGTAATGACAAGGGCATGGAGCATTGTGATGAGAAGGGCATCGAGCATTGTGATGACAAGTGCCATGGAGCTTTGTGATGACAAGGGCATGGAACAATGTGATGAGAGGGTTCATGGAGCATTGTGATGACAATGACATGGAGCATTGTGATGCCAAGGGTCATGGAGCTTTGTGATGACAAAGGTCATGGAGCATTTTGATGACAAGGGTGTGGTGCATTGTGATGAGAACAGCAGGGAGCATTGTGATGACCAGGTAATGCAGTATTGTAAAGAGAGGTGTCAGGGAGCATTGTGATGACATATGTAATGGCCCATTGTGATGACAATGGCATGGAGCATTGTGATGCAAACTTCCATTGAGGATTCTGATCACAAAGGTAATGGAGCATTGTGATGACAATGGCTTGGAGCATTGTGATGACAAGTGTCATGGAGCATTGTGCTGACAAGTGCATGGAGAATTGTGATGACAAGGGTCATGGAGCATTCTGATGACAAGCTTGTGGAGTATTTTGATGACAATGGCATGGAGCATTGAGATGAAAAGGGCATGGGGCTTTGTGATGAAAAAGGCATGGAGCCTTTTCGTGACAGGGTTCAAGGAGCATTCTGACGAAAAGTGTCAGGGAGCATTGTGATGACAAGTGTATTGAGAATTGTGATGACAAAGGTCATGGAGCATTGTGATGAAAAGGGCATGGATTATTGTGATGACAGGCATCATGGAGCGTTGTGAGGACAAGTGTTATGGAACATTGTGATCACAAGGGTTTGGAGCATTGTGATGACAGAGGTCATGGATCATTTTGATTTCAAGGAGCATGGAGCATTATGATGACAAGGGCATGAAGCAATGTGATCCCAAAGTTCATGGAGGATTGTGATGACAATGGAAATGGAGTATTGTGATGACAAGTGCATAGAGCATTGTAATGACAAGGTCATGTAGCATTTTGCTGACAAAGGCATGGAGCATTGTGATGACAGGTGTCATGGAGCACTGTGATGACAAGCGTCATGGAGCATTGTGAATACATGGGTCATGGAACATTGGGATAACATGGGCATGGATCATTGTGATGACAAGGGTCATGGAGCATTGGGCTGAAAATGTTCATGGAGTATTGTGATGACAGGGGTCATGGAGCATTGTGATTACAGGGGTCTTAGAGCATTGTGATGACAAGAGTCCCGGATCATTGTGTTGTCAGGTGTCATGGAGTGTTGTGATGACAGTGGTCATGGAGCATTGTGATGATATTGGTCATGGAGCATTGTGATGAGAAGGTCATAGAGAATTGGGCTGAAAATGTTCATGGAGTATTGTGGTGACAGGTGTCATGGAGCATTGTGATGACAAGGGAATGGAGCATGGTGATGACAAGGTCTTGGAGCATTGTGAGGAGATGACCATGGAGACTTGTGATGACAAATCTAATGGAGCATTCTGATGAAAAAGGGAATGGAACATTGTGATTACTGGAGTCTTCGAGCATTGTGATGACAAGGGCATGGAGCATTGTGAGGAGAAGACCATGGAACATTCTGATGACATGCGTCATGGAGCTTTGTGATGACAAGGGCATGGAGCATTGTGATTACATGGATCTTGGAGCATTGTGATGACAAGGGTCATGGAGCCTTGTGATGACAAGGCCGTGGAATATTATGATGGCAGGTGTCATGGAGCATTGTTACGACAGAGGTAACGGAGCATTGTGATGAGAAGGGCATTGAGCATTGATCTGAAATGTTTCATGGATTACTGTGATGAGAGTGCGCATGGCGGTTTGTCATGACAAGGGCACGGTACACTGTGATACATGGGTCATGGAGGATTGTAATGACAAGGTCATGGAGCATTGTGATGAGAATGGCATCGAGCATTGTGATGACAAGTGTCATGGAGCTTTTGATGACAAGGACATGGAGCAATGTGATGAGAGGGTTCATGGAGCATTGTGATGACAATGACATGGAGCATTGTGATGCCAAGGGTCATGGAGCTTTGTGATGACAAAGGTCATGGAGCATTTTGATGACAAGTGTGTGGTGCATTGTGATCAGAAGGGCAGGGAGCATTTTGAGGACAGGGTCATGCAGCAATTTGATGAAAAGTGTAATGGAACATTTTGATGCCAGGGGTTATAGAACATTGTGATGCCAGTGGTCATGGAGCTTTGGGATGAAAAGGGTCATGGAGCATTTTGATGACAAGGGTTATGGAACATTGTGATGTCAGGGATCATGGAACATTGTGCTGATAAGGGGATGTAGCATTGTGATGACAGGGGTCATGGAACATTGTGATAACAGGGGTGAGGGAGGATTGTGATGACTAGTGATGGAACATTGTGATATCTCATGTGAGAGAGTATTTGGATGAGAAGTGCATGGAGCATTGGGATTACAAGGTTTATGGAGCATAGCGATGACAAGGTTGTGGATCATTGTGGTGAAAAGCGCATGGCACAATTTGATGACAAGGGTCATGGAGCATTGTTCTGACAAATGCATGGAGCATTGTGATGACAAGGGTCACGGAGCATTGTGATGAAAAGTTCATGGAGCATTGTGGTTACAAAGGTCACAGAGCCTTGTGATGACGCGGGCATGGATTGTTGTGATGACAAAGGTTATGAAGCATTGTGATGACTGTAGTCACGGAGCATTGTGATGACAGGGGTCATGGAGCATTGTGATGACAATGGCATGGAGCATTGTGATGCCAAGTGTCATGGAGGATTCTGATGACAAAGGTAATGGAGCATTGTGGTGACAATGGTTTGGAGCATTGTGATGACAAGGATCAGGGAGCATTGTGCTGACAAGTGCATGGAGCATTGTGATGACAAGGGTATGGATCATTGTGATGACAAGGTTCATGGAGCATTGGGCTAAAAATGTGCATGGAGTATTGTGATGACAGGGGTCATGGAGCATTGTGATGACAAGGGAATGGAGCATGTTGATGACAAGGTCTTGGAGCATTGTGATGAGATGACCATGGAGACTTGTGATGACAAGTCTAATGGAGCATTCTTATGAAAAGGGGCATGGAGCATTGTGATTACGGGGGTCTTGAAGCATTGTGATGACAAGGGCATGGAGCATTGTGAGGCGAAGGCCATGGAACATTCTGATGACATGCGTCATGGAGCTTTGTGATGACAAGGGCATGGAGCATTGTGATTACATGGGTCTTGGAGCATTGTGCTGACAAGGGTCCTGGAGCCTTGTGATGACAAGGCCGTGGAACATTGTGATGGCAGGGGTCATGGAGCTTGTTATGACAGAGGTAATGGAGCATTGTGATGAGAAGTGCATTGAGCATTGGTCTGAAATATTTCATGGATTATTGTGATGAGAGTGGGCATGGCACATTGTGATGACAAGGGCACGGTACACTGTGATACATGGGTAATGGAGGATTGTAATGACAAGGGCATGGAGCATTGTGATGAGAAGGGCATCGAGCATTGTGATGACAAGTGCCATGGAGCTTTGTGATGACAAGGGCATGGAGCAATGTGATGAGAGGGTTCATGGAGCATTGTGATGACAATGACATGGAGCATTGTGATGCCAAGGGTCATGGAGCTTTGTGATGACACAGGTCATGGAGCATTTTGATGACAAGGGTGTGGTGCATTGTGATGAGAACGGCAGGGAGCATTGTGATGACCAGGTAATGCAGTATTGTAAAGAGAGGTGTCAGGGAGCATTGTGATGACATATGTAATGGCCCATTGTGATGACAATGGCATGGAGCATTGTGATGCAAACTTCCATTGAGGATTCTGATCACAAAGGTAATGGAGCATTGTGATGACAATGGCTTGGAGCATTGTGATGACAAGTGTCATGGAGCATTGTGCTGACAAGTGCATGGAGAATTGTGATGACAAGGGTCATGGAGCATTCTGATGACAAGCTTGTGGAGTATTTTGATGACAATGGCATGGAGCATTGGGATGAAAAGGGCATGCGGCTTTGTGATGAAAAAGGCATGGAGCCTTTTCGTGACAGGGTTCAAGGAGCATTCTGACGACAAGTGTCAGGGAGCATTGTGATGACAAGTGTATTGAGAATTGTGATGACAAAGGTCATGGAGCATTGTGATGAAAAGGGCATGGATTATTGTGATGACAGGCATCATGGAGCGTTGTGAGGACAAGTGTTATGGAACATTGTGATCACAAGGGTTTGGAGCATTGTGATGACAGAGGTCATGGATCATTTTGATTTCAAGGAGCATGGAGCATTGTGATGACAAGGGCATGAAGCAATGTGATCCCAAAGTTCATGGAGGATTGTGATGACAATGGAAATGGAGTATTGTGATGACAAGTGCATAGAGCATTGTAATGACAAGGTCATGTAGCATTTTGCTGACAAAGGCATGGAGCATTGTGATGACAGGTGTCATGGAGCACTGTGATGACAAGCGTCATGGAGCATTGTGAATACATGGGTCATGGAACATTGGGATAACATGGGCATGGATCATTGTGATGACAAGGGTCATGGAGCATTGGGCTGAAAAAGTTCATGGAGTATTGTGATGACAGGGGTCATGGAGCATTGTGATTACAGGGGTCTTGGAGCATTGTGATGACAAGAGTCCCGGATCATTGTGTTGTCAGGTGTCATGGAGTGTTGTGATGACAGTGGTCATGGAGCATTGTGATGATATTGCTCATGGAGCATTGTGATGAGAAGGTCATAGAGAATTGGGCTGAAAATGTTCATGGAGTATTGTGATGACAGGGGTCATGGAGCATTGTGCTGACAAGTGCATGGAGAATTGTGATGACAAGGTTCATGGAGCATTCTGATGACAAGCTTGTGGAGTATTTTGATGACAATGGCATGGAGCATAGGGATGAAACGGGCATGGGGCTTTGTGATGAAAAAGGCATGGAGCCTTTTCGTGACAGGGTTCAAGGAGCATTCTGACGACAAGTGTCAGGGAGCATTGTGATGACAAGTGTATTGAGAATTGTGATGACAAAGGTCATGGAGCATTGTGATGAAAAGGGCATGGATTATTGTGATGACAGGCATCATGGAGCGTTGTGAGGACAAGTGTTATGGAACATTGTGATCACAAGGGTTTGGAGCATTGTGATGACAGAGGTCATGGATCATTTTGATTTCAAGGAGCATGGAGCATTATGATGACAAGGGCATGAAGCAATGTGATCCCAAAGTTCATGGAGGATTGTGATGACAATGGAAATGGAGTATTGTGATGACAAGTGCATAGAGCATTGTAATGACAAGGTCATGTAGCATTTTGCTGACAAAGGCATGGAGCATTGTGATGACAGGTGTCATGGAGCACTGTGATGACAAGCGTCATGGAGCCTTGTGAATACATGGGTCATGGAACATTGGGATAACATGGGCATGGATCATTGTGATGACAAGTGTCATGGAGCATTGGGCTGAAAATGTTCATGGAGTATTGTGATGACAGGGGTCATGGAGCATTGTGATTACAGGGGTCTTGGAGCATTGTGATGACAAGAGTCCTGGATCATTGTGTTGTCAGGGGTCATGGAGTGTTGTGATGACAGTGGTCATGGAGCATTGTGATGATATTGGTCATGGAGCATTGTGATGAGAAGGTCATAGAGAATTGGGCTGAAAATGTTCATGGAGTATTGTGGTGACAGGTGTCATGGAGCATTGTGATGACAAGGGAATGGAGCATGGTAATGACAAGGTCTTGGAGCATTGTGAGGAGATGACCATGGAGACTTGTGATGACAAATCTAATGGAGCATTCTGATGAAAAAGGGAATGGAACATTGTGATTACTGGAGTCTTCGAGCATTGTGATGACAAGGGCATTGAGCATTGTGAGGAGAAGACCATGGAACATTCTGATGACATGCGTCATGGAGCTTTGTGATGACAAGGGCATGGAGCATTGTGATTACATGGATCTTGGAGCATTGTGATGACAAGGGTCATGGAGCCTTGTGATGACAAGGCCGTGGAATATTATGATGGCAGGTGTCATGGAGCATTGTTACGACAGAGGTAACGGAGCATTGTGATGAGAAGGGCATTGAGCATTGATCTGAAATGTTTCATGGATTACTGTGATGAGAGTGGGCATGGCGGTTTGTCATGACAAGGGCACGGTACACTGTGATACATGGGTCATGGAGGATTGTAATGACAAGGTCATGGAGCATTGTGATGAGAATGGCATCGAGCATTGTGATGACAAGTGTCATGGAGCTTTGTGATGACAAGGACATGGAGCAATGTGATGAGAGGGTTCATGGAGCATTGTGATGACAATGACATGGAGCATTGTGATGCCAAGGGTCATGGAGCTTTGTGATGACAAAGGTCATGGAGCATTTTGATGACAAGTGTGTGGTGCATTGTGATGAGAAGGGCAGGGAGCATTTTGAGGACAGGGTCATGCAGCAATTTGATGAAAAGTGTAATGGAACATTTTGATGCCAGGGGTTATAGAACATTGTGATGCCAGGGTTCATGGAGCTTTGGGATGAAAAGGGTCATGTAGCATTTTGATGACAAGGGTTTTGGAACATTGTGATATCAGGGGTCATGGAACATTGTGCTGATAAGGGGATGTAACATTGTGATGACAGGGGTCATGGAACATTGTGATAACAGGGGTGAGGGAGGATTGTGATGACTAGTGATGGAACATTGTGATATCTCATGTGAGAGAGTATTTGGATGAGAAGTGCATGGAGCATTGGGATTACAAGGTTTATGGAGCATAGCGATGACAAGGTTGTGGATCATTGTGGTGAAAAGCGCATGGCACAATTTGATGACAAGGGTCATGGAGCATTGTGATGACAATGGCATGGAGCATTGTGATGCCAAGTGTCATGGAGGATTCTGATGACAAAGGTAATGGAGCATTGTGGTGACAATGTTTTGGAGCATTGTGATGACAAGGATCAGGGAGCATTGTGCTGACAAGTGCATGGAGCATTGTGATGACAAGGGCATGGATCATTGTGATGACAGGGGTCATGGAGCATTGGGCTGAAAATGTGCATGGAGTATTGTGATGACAGGGGTCATGGAGCACTGTGATTACAGGGGTCTTGGAGCATAGTGATGACAAGAGTCCCGGATCATTGTGTTGTCAGGTGTCATGGAGTGTTGTGATGACAGTGGTCATAGAGCATTGTGATGATATTGGTCATGGAGCATTGTGATGAGAAGGTCATAGAGAATTGGGCTGAAAATGTTCATGGAGTATTGTGATGACAGGGGTCATGGAGCATTGTCATGACAAGGGAATGGAGCATGGTGATGACAAGGTCTTGGAGCATTGTGAGGAGATGACCATGGAGACTTGTGATGACAAGTCTAATGGAGCATTCTTATGAAAAGGGGCATGGAGCATTGTGATTACGGGGGTCTTGAAGCATTGTGATGACAAGGGCATGGAGCATTGTGAGGCGAAGGCCATGGAATATTGTGATGACATGCGTCATGGAGCTTTGTGATGACAAGGGCATGGAGCATTGTGATTACATGGGTCTTGGAGCATTGTGCTGACAAGGGTCCTGGAGCCTTGTGATGACAAGGCCGTGGAACATTGTGATGGCAGGGGTCATGGAGCTTGTTATGACAGAGGTAATGGAGCATTGTGATGAGAAGTGCATTGAGCATTGGTCTGAAATATTTCATGGATTATTGTGATGAGAGTGGGCATGGCGCATTGTGATGACAAGGGCACGGTACACTGTGATACATCAGTCATGGAGGATTGTAATGACAAGGGCATGGAGCATTGTGATGAGAAGGGCATCGAGCATTGTGATGACAAGTGCCATGGAGCTTTGTGATGACAAGGACATGGAGCAATGTGATGAGAGGGTTCATGGAGCATTGTGATGACAATGACATGGAGCATTGTGATGCCAAGGGTCATGGAGCTTTGTGATGACACAGGTCATGGAGCATTTTGATGACAAGGGTGTGGTGCATTGTGATGAGAACGGCAGGGAGCATTGTGAAGACCAGGTAATGCAGTATTGTAAAGAGAGGTGTCAGGGAGCATTGTGATGACATATGTAATGGCCCATTGTGATGACAATGACATGGAGCATTGTGATGCAAACTTCCATTGAGGATTCTGATCACAAAGGTAATGGAGCATTGTGATGACAATGGCTTGGAGCATTGTGATGACAAGTGTCAGGGAGCATTGTGCTGACAAGTGCATGGAGAATTGTGATGACAAGGGTCATGGAGCATTCTGATGACAAGCTTGTGGAGTATTTTGATGACAATGGCATGGAGCATTGGGATGAAAAGGGCATGGGGCTTTGTGATGAAAAATGCATGGAGCCATTTCGTGACAGGGTTCAAGAAGCATTCTGACGACAAGTGTCAGGGAGCATTGTGATGACAAGTGTATTGAGAATTGTGATGACAAAGGTCATGGAGCATTGTGATGAAAAGGGCATGGATTATTGTGATGACAGGCATCATGGAGCGTTGTGAGGACAAGTGTTATGGAACATTGTGATCACAAGGGTTTGGAGCATTGTGATGACAGAGGTCATGGATCATTTTGATTTCAAGGAGCATGGAGCATTGTGATGACAAGGGCATGAAGCAATGTGATCCCAAAGTTCATGGAGGATTGTGATGACAATGGAAATGGAGTATTGTGATGACAAGTGCATAGAGCATTGTAATGACAAGGTCATGTAGCATTTTGCTGACAAAGGCATGGAGCATTGTGATGACAGGTGTCATGGAGCACTGTGATGACAAGCGTCATGGAGCATTGTGAATACATGGGTCACGGAACATTGGGATAACATGGGCATGGATCATTGTGATGACAAGGGTCATGGAGCATTGGGCTGAAAATGTTCATGGAGTATTGTGATGACAGGGGTCATGGAGCATTGTGATTACAGGGGTCTTGGAGCATTGTGATGACAAGAGTCCTGGATCATTGTGTTGTCAGGTGTCATGGAGTGTTGTGATGACAGTGGTCATGGAGCATTGTGATGATATTGGTCATGGAGCATTGTGATGAGAAGGTCATAGAGAATTGGGCTGAAAATGTTCATGGAGTATTGTGGTGACAGGTGTCATGGAGCATTGTGATGACAAGGGAATGGAACATGGTGATGACAAGGTCTTGGAGCATTGTGAGGAGATGACCATGGAGACTTGTGATGACAAATCTAATGGAGCATTCTGATGAAAAAGGGAATGGAACATTGTGATTACTGGAGTCTTCGAGCATTGTGATGACAAGGGCATGGAGCATTGTGAGGAGAAGACCATGGAACATTCTGATGACATGCGTCATGGAGCTTTGTGATGACAAGGGCATGGAGCATTGTGATTACATGGATCTTGGAGCATTGTGATGACAAGGGTCATGGAGCCTTGTGATGACAAGGCCGTGGAATATTATGATGGCAGGTGTCATGGAGCATTGTTACGACAGAGGTAACGGAGCATTGTGATGAGAAGGGCATTGAGCATTGATCTGAAATGTTTCATGGATTACTGTGATGAGAGTGGGCATGGCGGTTTGTCATGACAAGGGCACGGTACACTGTGATACATGGGTCATGGAGGATTGTAATGACAAGGTCATGGAGCATTGTGATGAGAATGGCATCGAGCATTGTGATGACAAGTGTCATGGAGCTTTGTGATGACAAGGACATGGAGCAATATGATGAGAGGTTTCATGGAGCATTGTGATGACAATGACATGGAGCATTGTGATGCCAAGGGTCATGGAGCTTTGTGATGACAAAGGTCATGGAGCATTTTGATGACAAGTGTGTGGTGCATTGTGATGAGAAAGGCAGGGAGCATTTTGAGGACAGGGTCATGCAGCAATTTGATGAAAAGTGTAATGGAACATTTTGATGCCAGGGGTTATAGAACATTGTGATGCCAGGGGTCATGGAGCTTTGGGATGAAAAGGGTCATGGAGCATTTTGATGACAAGGGTTTTGGAACATTGTGATGTCAGGGGTCATGGAACATTGTGCTGATAAGGGGATGTAGCATTGTGATGACAGGGGTCATGGAACATTGTGATAACCGGGGTGAGGGAGGATTGTGATGACTAGTGATGGAACATTGTGATATCTCATGTGAGAGAGTATTTGGATGAGAAGTGCATGGAGCATTGTGATTACAAGGTTTATGGAGCATAGCGATGACAAGGTTGTGGATCATTGTGGTGAAAATCGCATGGCACAATTTGATGACAAGGGTCATGAAGCATTGTTCTGACAAAGGCATGTAGCATTGTGATGACAAGGGTCACGGAGCATTGTGATGAAAAGTTCATGGAGCATTGTGGTTACAATGGTCACAGAGCCTTGTGATGACACGGGCATGGATTGTTGTGATGACAAACGTTATGAAGCATTGTGATGACTGTAGTCACGGAGCATTGTGATGACAGGGGTCATGGAGCATTGTGATGACAATGGCATGGAGCATTGTGATGCCAAGTGTCATGGAGGATTCTGATGACAAAGGTAATGGAGCATTGTGGTGACAATGGTTTGGAGCATTGTGATGACAAGGATCAGGGAGCATTGTGCTGACAAGTGCATGGAGCATTGTGATGACAAGGGCATGGATCATTGTGATGACAAGGGTCATGGAGCATTGGGCTAAAAATGTGCATGGAGTATTGTGATGACAGGGGTCATGGAGCATTGTGATGACAAGGGAATGGAGCATGTTGATGACAAGGTCTTGGAGCATTGTGATGAGATGACCATGGAGACTTGTGATGACAAGTCTAATGGAGCATTCTTATGAAAAGGGGCATGGAGCATTGTGATTACGGGGGTCTTGAAGCATTGTGATGACAAGGGCATGGAGCATTGTGAGGCGAAGGCCATGGAACATTCTGATGACATGCGTCATGGAGCTTTGTGATGACAAGGGCATGGAGCATTGTGATTACATGGGTCTTGGAGCATTGTGCTGACAAGGGTCCTGGAGCCTTGTGATGACAAGGCCGTGGAACATTGTGATGGCAGGGGTCATGGAGCTTGTTATGACAGAGGTAATGGAGCATTGTGATGAGAAGTGCATTGAGCATTGGTCTGAAATATTTCATGGATTATTGTGATGAGAGTGGGCATGGCGCATTGTGATGACAAGGGCACGGTACACTGTGATACATGGGTCATGGAGGATTGTAATGACAAGGGCATGGAGCATTGTGATGAGAAGGGCATCGAGCATTGTGATGACAAGTGCCATGGAGCTTTGTGATGACAAGGGCATGGAACAATGTGATGAGAGGGTTCATGGAGCATTGTGATGACAATGACATGGAGCATTGTGATGCCAAGGGTCATGGAGCTTTTTGATGACAAAGGTCATGGAGCATTTTGATGACAAGGGTGTGGTGCATTGTGATGAGAACAGCAGGGAGCATTGTGATGACCAGGTAATGCAGTATTGTAAAGAGAGGTGTCAGGGAGCATTGTGATGACATATGTAATGGCCCATTGTGATGACAATGGCATGGAGCATTGTGATGCAAACTTCCATTGAGGATTCTGATCACAAAGGTAATGGAGCATTGTGATGACAATGGCTTGGAGCATTGTGATGACAATTGTCATGGAGCATTGTGCTGACAAGTGCATGGAGAATTGTGATGACAAGGGTCATGGAGCATTCTGATGACAAGCTTGTGGAGTATTTTGATGACAATGGCATGGAGCATTGGGATGAAAAGGGCATGGGGCTTTGTGATGAAAAAGGCATGGAGCCTTTTCGTGACAGGGTTCAAGGAGCATTCTGACGACAAGTGTCAGGGAGCATTGTGATGACAAGTGTATTGAGAATTGTGATGACAAAGGTCATGGAGCATTGTGATGAAAAGGGCATGGATTATTGTGATGACAGGCATCATGGAGCGTTGTGAGGACAAGTGTTATGGAACATTGTGATCACAAGGGTTTGGAGCATTGTGATGACAGAGGTCATGGATCATTTTGATTTCAAGGAGCATGGAGCATTATGATGACAAGGGCATGAAGCAATGTGATCCCAAAGTTCATGGAGGATTGTGATGACAATGGAAATGGAGTATTGTGATGACAAGTGCATAGAGCATTGTAATGACAAGGTCATGTAGCATTTTGCTGACAAAGGCATGGAGCATTGTGATGACAGGTGTCATGGAGCACTGTGATGACAAGCGTCATGGAGCATTGTGAATACATGGGTCACGGAACATTGGGATAACATGGGCATGGATCATTGTGATGACAAGGGTCATGGAGCATTGGGCTGAAAATGTTCATGGAGTATTGTGATGACAGGGGTCATGGAGCATTGTGATTACAGGGGTCTTGGAGCATTGTGATGACAAGAGTCCTGGATCATTGTGTTGTCAGGTGTCATGGAGTGTTGTGATGACAGTGGTCATGGAGCATTGTGATGATATTGGTCATGGAGCATTGTGATGAGAAGGTCATAGAGAATTGGGCTGAAAATGTTCATGGAGTATTGTGGTGACAGGTGTCATGGAGCATTGTGATGACAAGGGAATGGAGCATGGTGATGACAAGGTCTTGGAGCATTGTGAGGAGATGACCATGGAGACTTGTGATGACAAATCTAATGGAGCATTCTGATGAAAAAGGGAATGGAACATTGTGATTACTGGAGTCTTCGAGCATTGTGATGACAAGGGCATGGAGCATTGTGAGGAGAAGACCATGGAACATTCTGATGACATGCGTCATGGAGCTTTGTGATGACAAGGGCATGGAGCATTGTGATTACATGGATCTTGGAGCATTGTGATGACAAGGGTCATGGAGCCTTGTGATGACAAGGCCGTGGAATATTATGATGGCAGGTGTCATGGAGCATTGTTACGACAGAGGTAACGGAGCATTGTGATGAGAAGGGCATTGAGCATTGATCTGAAATGTTTCATGGATTACTGTGATGAGAGTGGGCATGGCGGTTTGTCATGACAAGGGCACGGTACACTGTGATACATGGGTCATGGAGGATTGTAATGACAAGGTCATGGAGCATTGTGATGAGAATGGCATCGAGCATTGTGATGACAAGTGTCATGGAGCTTTGTGATGACAAGGACATGGAGCAATATGATGAGAGGTTTCATGGAGCATTGTGATGACAATGACATGGAGCATTGTGATGCCAAGGGTCATGGAGCTTTGTGATGACAAAGGTCATGGAGCATTTTGATGACAAGTGTGTGGTGCATTGTGATGAGAAAGGCAGGGAGCATTTTGAGGACAGGGTCATGCAGCAATTTGATGAAAAGTGTAATGGAACATTTTGATGCCAGGGGTTATAGAACATTGTGATGCCAGGGGTCATGGAGCTTTGGGATGAAAAGGGTCATGGAGCATTTTGATGACAAGGGTTTTGGAACATTGTGATGTCAGGGGTCATGGAACATTGTGCTGATAAGGGGATGTAGCATTGTGATGACAGGGGTCATGGAACATTGTGATAACCGGGGTGAGGGAGGATTGTGATGACTAGTGATGGAACATTGTGATATCTCATGTGAGAGAGTATTTGGATGAGAAGTGCATGGAGCATTGTGATTACAAGGTTTATGGAGCATAGCGATGACAAGGTTGTGGATCATTGTGGTGAAAATCGCATGGCACAATTTGATGACAAGGGTCATGAAGCATTGTTCTGACAAAGGCATGGAGCATTGTGATGACAAGGGTCACGGAGCATTGTGATGAAAAGTTCATGGAGCATTGTGGTTACAATGGTCACAGAGACTTGTGATGACGCGGGCATGGATTGTTGTGATGACAAACGTTATGAAGCATTGTGATGACTGTAGTCACGGAGCATTGTGATGACAGGGGTCATGGAGCATTGTGATGACAATGGCATGGAGCATTGTGATGCCAAGTGTCATGGAGGATTCTGATGACAAAGGTAATGGAGCATTGTGGTGACAATGGTTTGGAGCATTGTGATGACAAGGATCAGGGAGCATTGTGCTGACAAGTGCATGGAGCATTGTGATGACAAGGGCATGGATCATTTTGATGACAAGGGTCATGGAGCATTGGGCTAAAAATGTGCATGGAGTATTGTGATGACAGGGGTCATGGAGCATTGTGATGACAAGGGAATGGAGCATGTTGATGACAAGGTCTTGGAGCATTGTGATGAGATGACCATGGAGACTTGTGATGACAAGTCTAATGGAGCATTCTTATGAAAAGGGGCATGGAGCATTGTGATTACGGGGGTCTTGAAGCATTGTGATGACAAGGGCATGGAGCATTGTGAGGCGAAGTCCATGGAACATTCTGATGACATGCGTCATGGAGCTTTGTGATGACAAGGGCATGGAGCATTGTGATTACATGGGTCTTGGAGCATTGTGCTGACAAGGGTCCTGGAGCCTTGTGATGACAAGGCCGTGGAACATTGTGATGGCAGGGGTCATGGAGCTTGTTATGACAGAGGTAATGGAGCATTGTGATGAGAAGTGCATTGAGCATTGGTCTGAAATATTTCATGGATTATTGTGATGAGAGTGGGCATGGCGCATTGTGATGACAAGGGCACGGTACACTGTGATACATGGGTCATGGAGGATTGTAATGACAAGGGCATGGAGCATTGTGATGAGAAGGGCATCGAGCATTGTGATGACAAGTGCCATGGAGCTTTGTGATGACAAGGGCATGGAACAATGTGATGAGAGGGTTCATGGAGCATTGTGATGACAATGACATGGAGCATTGTGATGCCAAGGGTCATGGAGCTTTGTGATGACAAAGGTCATGGAGCATTTTGATGACAAGGGTGTGGTGCATTGTGATGAGAACAGCAGGGAGCATTGTGATGACCAGGTAATGCAGTATTGTAAAGAGAGGTGTCAGGGAGCATTGTGATGACATATGTAATGGCCCATTGTGATGACAATGGCATGGAGCATTGTGATGCAAACTTCCATTGAGGATTCTGATCACAAAGGTAATGGAGCATTGTGATGACAATGGCTTGGAGCATTGTGATGACAAGTGTCATGGAGCATTGTGCTGACAAGTGCATGGAGAATTGTGATGACAAGGGTCATGGAGCATTCTGATGACAAGCTTGTGGAGTATTTTGATGACAATGGCATGGAGCATTGGGATGAAAAGGGCATGGGGCTTTGTGATGAAAAAGGCATGGAGCCTTTTCGTGACAGGGTTCAAGGAGCATTCTGACGACAAGTGTCAGGGAGCATTGTGATGACAAGTGTATTGAGAATTGTGATGACAAAGGTCATGGAGCATTGTGATGAAAAGGGCATGGATTATTGTGATGACAGGCATCATGGAGCGTTGTGAGGACAAGTGTTATGGAACATTGTGATCACAAGGGTTTGGAGCATTGTGATGACAGAGGTCATGGATCATTTTGATTTCAAGGAGCATGGAGCATTATGATGACAAGGGCATGAAGCAATGTGATCCCAAAGTTCATGGAGGATTGTGATGACAATGGAAATGGAGTATTGTGATGACAAGTGCATAGAGCATTGTAATGACAAGGTCATGTAGCATTTTGCTGACAAAGGCATGGAGCATTGTGATGACAGGTGTCATGGAGCACTGTGATGACAAGCGTCATGGAGCATTGTGAATACATGGGTCACGGAACATTGGGATAACATGGGCATGGATCATTGTGATGACAAGGGTCATGGAGCATTGGGCTGGAAATGTTCATGGAGTATTGTGATGACAGGGGTCATGGAGCATTGTGATTACAGGGGTCTTGGAGCATTGTGATGACAAGAGTCCTGGATCATTGTGTTGTCAGGTGTCATGGAGTGTTGTGATGACAGTGGTCATGGAGCATTGTGATGATATTGGTCATGGAGCATTGTGATGAGAAGGTCATAGAGAATTGGGCTGAAAATGTTCATGGAGTATTGTGGTGACAGGTGTCATGGAGCATTGTGATGACAAGGGAATGGAGCATGGTGATGACAAGGTCTTGGAGCATTGTGAGGAGATGACCATGGAAACTTGTGATGACAAATCTAATGGAGCATTCTGATGAAAAAGGGAATGGAACATTGTGATTACTGGAGTCTTCGAGCATTGTGATGACAAGGGCATGGAGCATTGTGAGGAGAAGACCATGGAACATTCTGATGACATGCGTCATGGAGCTTTGTGATGACAAGGGCATGGAGCATTGTGATTACATGGATCTTGGAGCATTGTGATGACAAGGGTCATGGAGCCTTGTGATGACAAGGCCGTGGAATATTATGATGGCAGGTGTCATGGAGCATTGTTACGACAGAGGTAACGGAGCATTGTGATGAGAAGGGCATTGAGCATTGATCTGAAATGTTTCATGGATTACTGTGATGAGAGTGGGCATGGCGGTTTGTCATGACAAGGGCACGGTACACTGTGATACATGGGTCATGGAGGATTGTAATGACAAGGTCATGGAGCATTGTGATGAGAATGGCATCGAGCATTGTGATGACAAGTGTCATGGAGCTTTGTGATGACAAGGACATGGAGCAATATGATGAGAGGTTTCATGGAGCATTGTGATGACAATGACATGGAGCATTGTGATGCCAAGGGTCATGGAGCTTTGTGATGACAAAGGTCATGGAGCATTTTGATGACAAGTGTGTGGTGCATTGTGATGAGAAAGGCAGGGAGCATTTTGAGGACAGGGTCATGCAGCAATTTGATGAAAAGTGTAATGGAACATTTTGATGCCAGGGGTTATAGAACATTGTGATGCCAGGGGTCATGGAGCTTTGGGATGAAAAGGGTCATGGAGGATTTTGATGACAAGGGTTTTGGAACATTGTGATGTCAGGGGTCATGGAACATTGTGCTGATAAGGGGATGTAGCATTGTGATGACAGGGGTCATAGAACATTGTGATAACCGGGGTGAGGGAGGATTGTGATGACTAGTGATGGAACATTGTGATATCTCATGTGAGAGAGTATTTGGATGAGAAGTGCATGGATCATTGTGATTACAAGGTTTATGGAGCATAGCGATGACAAGGTTGTGGATCATTGTGGTGAAAATCGCATGGCACAATTTGATGACAAGGGTCATGAAGCATTGTTCTGACAAAGGCATGGAGCATTGTGATGACAAGGGTCACGGAGCATTGTGATGAAAAGTTCATGGAGCATTGTGGTTACAATGGTCACAGAGCCTTGTGATGACGCGGGCATGGATTGTTGTGATGACAAACGTTATGAAGCATTGTGATGACTGTAGTCACGGAGCATTGTGATGACAGGGGTCATGGAGCATTGTGATGACAATGGCATGGAGCATTGTGATGCCAAGTGTCATGGAGGATTCTGATGACAAAGGTAATGGAGCATTGTGGTGACAATGGTTTGGAGCATTGTGATGACAAGGATCAGGGAGCATTGTGCTGACAAGTGCATGGAGCATTGTGATGACAAGGGCATGGATCATTGTGATGACAAGGGTCATGGAGCATTGGGCTAAAAATGTGCATGGAGTATTGTGATGACAAGGGTCATGGAGCATTGTGATGACAAGGGAATGGAGCATGTTGATGACAAGGTCTTGGAGCATTGTGAGGAGATGACCATGGAGACTTGTGATGACAAGTCTAATGGAGCATTCTTATGAAAAGGGGCATGGAGCATTGTGATTACGGGGGTCTTGAAGCATTGTGATGACAAGGGCATGGAGCATTGTGAGGCGAAGTCCATGGAACATTCTGATGACATGCGTCATGGAGCTTTGTGATGACAAGGGCATGGAGCATTGTGATTACATGGGTCTTGGAGCATTGTGCTGACAAGGGTCCTGGAGCCTTGTGATGACAAGGCCGTGGAACATTGTGATGGCAGGGGTCATGGAGCTTGTTATGACAGAGGTAATGGAGCATTGTGATGAGAAGTGCATTGAGCATTGGTCTGAAATATTTCATGGATTATTGTGATGAGAGTGGGCATGGCGCATTGTGATGACAAGGGCACGGTACACTGTGATACATGGGTCATGGAGGATTGTAATGACAAGGGCATGGAGCATTGTGATGAGAAGGGCATCGAGCATTGTGATGACAAGTGCCATGGAGCTTTGTGATGACAAGGGCATGGAACAATGTGATGAGAGGGTTCATGGAGCATTGTGATGACAATGACATGGAGCATTGTGATGCCAAGGGTCATGGAGCTTTGTGATGACAAAGGTCATGGAGCATTTTGATGACAAGGGTGTGGTGCATTGTGATGAGAACAGCAGGGAGCATTGTGATGACCAGGTAATGCAGTATTGTAAAGAGAGGTGTCAGGGAGCATTGTGATGACATATGTAATGGCCCATTGTGATGACAATGGCATGGAGCATTGTGATGCAAACTTCCATTGAGGATTCTGATCACAAAGGTAATGGAGCATTGTGATGACAATGGCTTGGAGCATTGTGATGACAAGTGTCATGGAGCATTGTGCTGACAAGTGCATGGAGAATTGTGATGACAAGGGTCATGGAGCATTCTGATGACAAGCTTGTGGAGTATTTTGATGACAATGGCATGGAGCATTGGGATGAAAAGGGCATGGGGCTTTGTGATGAAAAAGGCATGGAGCCTTTTCGTGACAGCGTTCAAGGAGCATTCTGACGACAAGTGTCAGGGAGCATTGTGATGACAAGTGTATTGAGAATTGTGATGACAAAGGTCATGGAGCATTGTGATGAAAAGGGCATGGATTATTGTGATGACAGGCATCATGGAGCGTTGTGAGGACAAGTGTTATGGAACATTGTGATCACAAGGGTTTGGAGCATTGTGATGACAGAGGTCATGGATCATTTTGATTTCAAGGAGCATGGAGCATTATGATGACAAGGGCATGAAGCAATGTGATCCCAAAGTTCATGGAGGATTGTGATGACAATGGAAATGGAGTATTGTGATGACAAGTGCATAGAGCATTGTAATGACAAGGTCATGTAGCATTTTGCTGACAAAGGCATGGAGCATTGTGATGACAGGTGTCATGGAGCACTGTGATGACAAGCGTCATGGAGCATTGTGAATACATGGGTCACGGAACATTGGGATAACATGGGCATGGATCATTGTGATGACAAGGGTCATGGAGCATTGGGCTGAAAATGTTCATGGAGTATTGTGATGACAGGGGTCATGGAGCATTGTGATTACAGGGGTCTTGGAGCATTGTGATGACAAGAGTCCTGGATCATTGTGTTGTCAGGGGTCATGGAGTGTTGTGATGACAGTGGTCATGGAGTATTGTGATGATATTGGTCATGGAGCATTGTGATGAGAAGGTCATAGAGAATTGGGCTGAAAATGTTCATGGAGTATTGTGGTGACAGGTGTCATGGAGCATTGTGATGACAAGGGAATGGAGCATGGTGATGACAAGGTCTTGGAGCATTGTGAGGAGATGACCATGGAGACTTGTGATGACAAATCTAATGGAGCATTCTGATGAAAAAGGGAATGGAACATTGTGATTACTGGAGTCTTCGAGCATTGTGATGACAAGGGCATGGAGCATTGTGAGGAGAAGACCATGGAACATTCTGATGACATGCGTCATGGAGCTTTGTGATGACAAGGGCATGGAGCATTGTGATTACATGGATCTTGGAGCATTGTGATGACAAGGGTCATGGAGCCTTGTGATGACAAGGCCGTGGAATATTATGATGGCAGGTGTCATGGAGCATTGTTACGACAGAGGTAACGGAGCATTGTGATGAGAAGGGCATTGAGCATTGATCTGAAATGTTTCATGGATTACTGTGATGAGAGTGGGCATGGCGGTTTGTCATGACAAGGGCACGGTACACTGTGATACATGGGTCATGGAGGATTGTAATGACAAGGTCATGGAGCATTGTGATGAGAATGGCATCGAGCATTGTGATGACAAGTGTCATGGAGCTTTGTGATGACAAGGACATGGAGCAATGTGATGAGAGGGTTCATGGAGCATTGTGATGACAATGACATGGAGCATTGTGATGCCAAGGGTCATGGAGCTTTGTGATGACAAAGGTCATGGAGCATTTTGATGACAAGTGTGTGGTGCATTGTGATGAGAAGGGCAGGGAGCATTTTGAGGACAGGGTCATGCAGCAATTTGATGAAAAGTGTAATGGAACATTTTGATGCCAGGGGTTATAGAACATTGTGATGCCAGGGTTCATGGAGCTTTGGGATGAAAAGGGTCATGGAGCATTTTGATGACAAGGGTTTTGGAACATTGTGATGTCAGGGGTCATGGAACATTGTGCTGATAAGGGGATGTAACATTGTGATGACAGGGGTCATGGAACATTGTGATAACAGGGGTGAGGGAGGATTGTGATGACTAGTGATGGAACATTGTGATATCTCATGTGAGAGAGTATTTGGATGAGAAGTGCATGGAGCACTGGGATTACAAGGTTTATGGAGCATAGCGATGACAAGGTTGTGGATCATTGTGGTGAAAAGCGCATGGCACAATTTGATGACAAGGATCATGGAGCATTGTGATGACAATGGCATGGAGCATTGTGATGAAAAGGGTCACGGAGCATTGTGATGACAAAGGTAATGGAGCATTGTGGTGACAATGGTTTGGAGCATTGTGATGACAAGGATCAGGGAGCATTGTGCTGACAAGTGCATGGAGCATTGTGATGACAAGGGCATGGATCATTGTGATGACAAGGGTCATGGAGCATTGGGCTGAAAATGTGCATGGAGTATTGTGATGACAGGGGTCATGGAGCACTGTGATTACAGGGGTCTTGGAGCATAGTGATGACAAGAGTCCCGGATCATTGTGTTGTCAGGTGTCATGGAGTGTTGTGATGACAGTGGTCATGGAGCATTGTGATGAGAAGGTCATAGAGAATTGGGCTGAAAATGTTCATGGAGTATTGTGATGACAGGGGTCATGGAGCATTGTCATGACAAGGGAATGGAGCATGGTGATGACAAGGTCTTGGAGCATTGTGAGGAGATGACCATGGAGACTTGTGATGACAAGTCTAATGGAGCATTCTTATGAAAAGGGGCATGGAGCATTGTGATTACGGGGGTCTTGAAGCATTGTGATGACAAGGGCATGGAGCATTGTGAGGCGAAGGCCATGGAATATTGTGATGACATGCGTCATGGAGCTTTGTGATGACAAGGGCATGGAGCATTGTGATTACATGGGTCTTGGAGCATTGTGCTGACAAGGGTCCTGGAGCCTTGTGATGACAAGGCCGTGGAACATTGTGATGGCAGGGGTCATGGAGCTTGTTATGACAGAGGTAATGGAGCATTGTGATGAGAAGTGCATTGAGCATTGGTCTGAAATATTTCATGGATTATTGTGATGAGAGTGGGCATGGCGCATTGTGATGACAAGGGCACGGTACACTGTGATACATCGGTCATGGAGGATTGTAATGACAAGGGCATGGAGCATTGTGATGAGAAGGGCATCGAGCATTGTGATGACAAGTGCCATGGAGCTTTGTGATGACAAGGGCATGGAGCAATGTGATGAGAGGGTTCATGGAGCATTGTGATGACAATGACATGGAGCATTGTGATGCCAAGGGTCATGGAGCTTTGTGATGACACAGGTCATGGAGCATTTTGATGACAAGGGTGTGGTGCATTGTGATGAGAACGGCAGGGAGCATTGTGAAGACCAGGTAATGCAGTATTGTAAAGAGAGGTGTCAGGGAGCATTGTGATGACATATGTAATGGCCCATTGTGATGACAATGACATGGAGCATTGTGATGCAAACTTCCATTGAGGATTCTGATCACAAAGGTAATGGAGCATTGTGATGACAATGGCTTGGAGCATTGTGATGACAAGTGTCAGGGAGCATTGTGCTGACAAGTGCATGGAGAATTGTGATGACAAGGGTCATGGAGCATTCTGATGACAAGCTTGTGGAGTATTTTGATGACAATGGCATGGAGCATTGGGATGAAAAGGGCATGGGGCTTTGTGATGAAAAAGGCATGGAGCCTTTTCGTGACAGGGTTCAAGAAGCATTCTGACGACAAGTGTCAGGGAGCATTGTGATGACAAGTGTATTGAGAATTGTGATGACAAAGGTCATGGAGCATTGTGATGAAAAGGGCATGGATTATTGTGATGACAGGCATCATGGAGCGTTGTGAGGACAAGTGTTATGGAACATTGTGATCACAAGGGTTTGGAGCATTGTGATGACAGAGGTCATGGATCATTTTGATTTCAAGGAGCATGGAGCATTATGATGACAAGGGCATGAAGCAATGTGATCCCAAAGTTCATGGAGGATTGTGATGACAATGGAAATGGAGTATTGTGATGACAAGTGCATAGAGCATTGTAATGACAAGGTCATGTAGCATTTTGCTGACAAAGGCATGGAGCATTGTGATGACAGGTGTCATGGAGCACTGTGATGACAAGCGTCATGGAGCATTGTGAATACATGGGTCATGGAACATTGGGATAACATGGGCATGGATCATTGTGATGACAAGGGTTATGGAGCATTGGGCTGAAAATGTTCATGGAGTATTGTGATGACAGGGGTCATGGAGCATTGTGATTACAGGGGTCTTGGAGCATTGTGATGACAAGAGTCCCGGATCATTGTGTTGTCAGGTGTCATGGAGTGTTGTGATGACAGTGGTCATGGAGCATTGTGATGATATTGGTCATGGAGCATTGTGATGAGAAGGTCATAGAGAATTGGGCTGAAAATGTTCATGGAGTATTGTGATGACAGGGGTCATGGAGCATTGTGATGACAAGGGAATGGAGCATGGTGATGACAAGGTCTTGGAGCATTGTGAGGAGATGACCATGGAGACTTGTGATGACAAATCTAATGGAGCATTCTGATGAAAAAGGGAATGGAACATTGTGATTACTGGAGTCTTCGAGCATTGTGATGACAAGGGCATGGAGCATTGTGAGGAGAAGACCATGGAACATTGTGATGACATGCGTCATGGAGCTTTGTGATGACAAGGGCATGGAGCATTGTGATTACATGGATCTTGGAGCATTGTGATGACAAGGGTCATGGAGCCTTGTGATGACAAGGCCGTGGAATATTATGATGGCAGGTGTCATGGAGCATTGTTACGACAGAGGTAACGGAGCATTGTGATGAGAAGGGCATTGAGCATTGATCTGAAATGTTTCATGGATTACTGTGATGAGAGTGGGCATGGCGGTTTGTCATGACAAGGGCACGGTACACTGTGATACATGGGTCATGGAGGATTGTAATGACAAGGTCATGGAGCATTGTGATGAGAATGGCATCGAGCATTGTGATGACAAGTGTCATGGAGCTTTGTGATGACAAGGACATGGAGCAATGTGATGAGAGGGTTCATGGAGCATTGTGATGACAATGACATGGAGCATTGTGATGCCAAGGGTCATGGAGCTTTGTGATGACAAAGGTCATGGAGCATTTTGATGACAAGTGTGTGGTGCATTGTGATGAGAAAGGCAGGGAGCATTTTGAGGACAGGGTCATGCAGCAATTTGATGAAAAGTGTAATGGAACATTTTGATGCCAGGGGTTATAGAACATTGTGATGCCAGGGGTCATGGAGCTTTGGGATGAAAAGGGTCATGGAGCATTTTGATGACAAGGGTTTTGGAACATTGTGATGTCAGGGGTCATGGAACATTGTGCTGATAAGGGGATGTAGCATTGTGATGACAGGGGTCATGGAACATTGTGATAACCGGGGTGAGCGAGGATTGTGATGACTAGTGATGGAACATTGTGATATCTCATGTGAGAGAGTATTTGGATGAGAAGTGCATGGAGCATTGTGATTACAAGGTTTATGGAGCATAGCGATGACAAGGTTGTGGATCATTGTGGTGAAAATCGCATGGCACAATTTGATGACAAGGGTCATGAAGCATTGTTCTGACAAAGGCATGGAGCATTGTGATGACAAGGGTCACGGAGCATTGTGATGAAAAGTTCATGGAGCATTGTGGTTACAATGGTCACAGAGCCTTGTGATGACGCGGGCATGGATTGTTGTGATGACAAACGTTATGAAGCATTGTGATGACTGTAGTCACGGAGCATTGGGATGACAGGGGTCATGGAGCATTGTGATGACAATGGCATGGAGCATTGTGATGCCAAGTGTCATGGAGGATTCTGATGACAAAGGTAATGGAGCATTGTGGTGACAATGGTTTGGAGCATTGTGATGACAAGGATCAGGGAGCATTGTGCTGACAAGTGCATGGAGCATTGTGATGACAAGGGCATGGATCATTGTGATGACAAGGGTCATGGAGCATTGGGCTAAAAATGTGCATGGAGTATTGTGATGACAGGGGTCATGGAGCATTGTGATGACAAGGGAATGGAGCATGTTGATGACAAGGTCTTGGAGCATTGTGATGAGATGACCATGGAGACTTGTGATGACAAGTCTAATGGAGCATTCTTATGAAAAGGGGCATGGAGCATTGTGATTACGGGGGTCTTGAAGCATTGTGATGACAAGGGCATGGAGCATTGTGAGGCGAAGTCCATGGAACATTGTGATGACATGCGTCATGGAGCTTTGTGATGACAAGGGCATGGAGCATTGTGATTACATGGGTCTTGGAGCATTGTGCTGACAAGGGTCCTGGAGCCTTGTGATGACAAGGCCGTGGAACATTGTGATGGCAGGGGTCATGGAGCTTGTTATGACAGAGGTAATGGAGCATTGTGATGAGAAGTGCATTGAGCATTGGTCTGAAATATTTCATGGATTATTGTGATGAGAGTGGGCATGGCGCATTGTGATGACAAGGGCACGGTACACTGTGATACATGGGTCATGGAGGATTGTAATGACAAGGGCATGGAGCATTGTGATGAGAAGGGCATCGAGCATTGTGATGACAAGTGCCATGGAGCTTTGTGATGACAAGGGCATGGAACAATGTGATGAGAGGGTTCATGGAGCATTGTGATGACAATGACATGGAGCATTGTGATGCCAAGGGTCATGGAGCTTTGTGATGACAAAGGTCATGGAGCATTTTGATGACAAGGGTGTGGTGCATTGTGATGAGAACAGCAGGGAGCATTGTGATGACCAGGTAATGCAGTATTGTAAAGAGAGGTGTCAGGGAGCATTGTGATGACATATGTAATGGCCCATTGTGATGACAATGGCATGGAGAATTGTGATGCAAACTTCCATTGAGGATTCTGATCACAAAGGTAATGGAGCATTGTGATGACAATGGCTTGGAGCATTGTGATGACAAGTGTCATGGAGCATTGTGCTGACAAGTGCATGGAGAATTGTGATGACAAGGGTCATGGAGCATTCTGATGACAAGCTTGTGGAGTATTTTGATGACAATGGCATGGAGCATTGGGATGAAAAGGGCATGGGGCTTTGTGATGAAAAAGGCATGGAGCCTTTTCGTGACAGGGTTCAAGGAGCATTCTGACGACAAGTGTCAGGGAGCATTGTGATGACAAGTGTATTGAGAATTGTGATGACAAAGGTCATGGAGCATTGTGATGAAAAGGGCATGGATTATTGTGATGACAGGCATCATGGAGCGTTGTGAGGACAAGTGTTATGGAACATTGTGATCACAAGGGTTTGGAGCATTGTGATGACAGAGGTCATGGATCATTTTGATTTCAAGGAGCATGGAGCATTGTGATGACAAGGGCATGAAGCAATGTGATCCCAAAGTTCATGGAGGATTGTGATGACAATGGAAATGGAGTATTGTGATGACAAGTGCATAGAGCATTGTAATGAGAAGGTCATGTAGCATTTTGCTGACAAAGGCATGGAGAATTGTGATGACAGGTGTCATGGAGCACTGTGATGACAAGCGTCATGGAGCATTGTGAATACATGGGTCATGGAACATTGGGATAACATGGGCATGGATCATTGTGATGACAAGGGTCATGGAGCATTGGGCTGAAAATGTTCATGGAGTATTGTGATGACAGGGGTCATGGAGCATTGTGATTACAGGGGTCTTGGAGCATTGTGATGTCAATTGTCCCGGATCATTGTGTTGTCAGGTGTCATGGAGTGTTGTGATGACAGTGGTCATGGAGCATTGTGATGATATTGGTCATGGAGCATTGTGATGAGAAGGTCATAGAGAATTGGGCTGAAAATGTTCATGGAGTATTGTGATGACAGGGGTCATGGAGCATTGTGATGACAAGGGAATGGAGCATGGTGATGACAAGGTCTTGGAGCATTGTGAGGAGATGACCATGGAGACTTGTGATGACAAATCTAATGGAGCATTCTGATGAAAAAGGGAATGGAACATTGTGATTACTGGAGTCTTCGAGCATTGTGATGACAAGGGCATGGAGCATTGTGAGGAGAAGACCATGGAACATTCTGATGACATGCGTCATGGAGCTTTGTGATGACAAGGGCATGGAGCATTGTGATTACATGGATCTTGGAGCATTATGATGACAAGGGTCATGGAGCCTTGTGATGACAAGGCCGTGGAATATTATGATGGCAGGTGTCATGGAGCATTGTTACGACAGAGGTAACGGAGCATTGTGATGAGAAGGGCATTGAGCATTGATCTGAAATGTTTCATGGATTACTGTGATTAGAGTGGGCATGGCGGTTTGTCATGACAAGGGCACGGTACACTGTGATACATGGGTCATGGAGGATTGTAATGACAAGGTCATGGAGCATTGTGATGAGAATGGCATCGAGCATTGTGATGACAAGTGTCATGGAGATTTGTGATGACAAGGACATGGAGCAATGTGATGAGAGGGTTCATGGAGCATTGTGATGACAATGACATGGAGCATTGTGATGCCAAGGGTCATGGAGCTTTGTGATGACAAAGGTCATGGAGCATTTTGATGACAAGTGTTTGGTGCATTGTGATGAGAAGGGCATGGAGCATTTTGAGGACAGGGTCATGCAGCAATTTGATGAAAAGTGTAATGGAACATTTTGATGCCAGGGGTTATAGAACATTGTGATGCCAGGGGTCATGGAGCTTTGGGATGAAAAGGGTCATGGAGCATTTTGATGACAAGGGTTTTGGAACATTGTGATGTCAGGGGTCATGGAACATTGTGCTGATAAGGGGATGTAGCATTGTGATGACAGGGGTCATGGAACATTGTGATAACCGGGGTGAGGGAGGATTGTGATGACTAGTGATGGAACATTGTGATATCTCATGTGAGAGAGTATTTGGATGAGAAGTGCATGGAGCATTGTGATTACAAGGGTTATGGAGCATAGCGATGACAAGGTTGTGGATCATTGTGGTGAAAATCGCATGGCACAATTTGATGACAAGGGTCATGAAGCATTGTTCTGACAAAGGCATGGAGCATTGTGATGACAAGGGTCACGGAGCATTGTGATGAAATGTTCATGGAGCATTGTGGTTACAATGGTCACAGAGCCTTGTGATGACGCGGGCATGGATTGTTGTGATGACAAACGTTATGAAGCATTGTGATGACTGTAGTCACGGAGCATTGTGATGACAGGGGTCATGGAGCATTGTGATGACAATGGCATGGAGCATTGTGATGCCAAGTGTCATGGAGGATTCTGATGACAAAGGTAATGGAGCATTGTGGTGACAATGGTTTGGAGCATTGTGATGACAAGGATCAGGGAGCATTGTGCTGACAAGTGCATGGAGCATTGTGATGACAAGGGCATGGATCATTGTGATGACAAGGGTCATGGAGCATTGGGCTAAAAATGTGCATGGATTATTGTGATGACAGGGGTCATGGAGCATTGTGATGACAAGGCAATGGAGCATGTTGATGACAAGGTCTTGGAGCATTGTGATGAGATGACCATGGAGACTTGTGATGACAAGTCTAATGGAGCATTCTTATGAAAAGGGGCATGGAGCATTGTGATTACGGGGGTCTTGAAGCATTGTGATGACAAGGGCATGGAGCATTGTGAGGCGAAGGCCATGGAACATTGTGATGACATGCGTCATGGAGCTTTGTGATGACAAGGGCATGGAGCATTGTGATTACATGGGTCTTGGAGCATTGTGCTGACAAGGGTCCTGGAGCCTTGTGATGACAAGGCCGTGGAACATTGTGATGGCAGGGGTCATGGAGCTTGTTATGACAGAGGTAATGGAGCATTGTGATGAGAAGTGCATTGAGCATTGGTCTGAAATATTTCATGGATTATTGTGATGAGTGTGGGCATGGCGCATTGTGATGACAAGGGCACGGTACACTGTGATACATGGGTCATGGAGGATTGTAATGACAAGGGCATGGAGCATTGTGATGAGAAGGGCATCGAGCATTGTGATGACAAGTGCCATGGAGCTTTGTGATGACAAGGGCATGGAACAATGTGATGAGAGGGTTCATGGAGCATTGTGATGACAATGACATGGAGCATTGTGATGCCAAGGGTCATGGAGCTTTGTGATGACAAAGGTCATGGAGCATTTTGATGACAAGGGTGTGGTGCATTGTGATGAGAACAGCAGGGAGCATTGTGATGACCAGGTAATGCAGTATTGTAAAGAGAGGTGTCAGGGAGCATTGTGATGACATATGTAATGGCCCATTGTGATGACAATGGCATGGAGCATTGTGATGCAAACTTCCATTGAGGATTCTGATCACAAATGTAATGGAGCATTGTGATGACAATGGCTTGGAGCATTGTGATGACAAGTGTCAGGGAGCATTGTGCTGACAAGTGCATGGAGAATTGTGATGACAAGGGTAATGGAGCATTCTGATGACAAGCTTGTGGAGTATTTTGATGACAATGGCATGGAGCATTGGGATGAAAAGGGCATGGGGCTTTGTGATGAAAAAGGCATGGAGCCTTTTCGTGACAGGGTTCAAGGAGCATTCTGACGACAAGTGTCAGGGAGCATTGTGATGACAAGTGTATTGAGAATTGTGATGACAAAGGTCATGGAGCATTGTGATGAAAAGGGCATGGATTATTGTGATGACAGGCATCATGGAGCGTTGTGAGGACAAGTGTTATGGAACATTGTGATCACAAGGGTTTGGAGCATTGTGATGACAGAGGTCATGGATCATTTTGATTTCAAGGAGCATGGAGCATTGTGATGACAAGGGCATGAAGCAATGTGATCCCAAAGTTCATGGAGGATTGTGATGACAATGGAAATGGAGTATTGTGATGACAAGTGCATAGAGCATTGTAATGACAAGGTCATGTAGCATTTTGCTGACAAAGGCATGGAGCATTGTGATGACAGGTGTCATAGAGCACTGTGATGACAAGCGTCATGGAGCATTGTGAATACATGGGTCATGGAACATTGGGATAACATGGGCATGGATCATTGTGATGACAAGGGTCATGGAGCATTGGGCTGAAAATATTCATGGAGTATTGTGATGACAGGGGTCATGGAGCATTGTGATTACAGGGGTCTTGGAGCATTGTGATGACAAGAGTCCCGGATCATTGTGTTGTCAGGTGTCATGGAGTGTTGTGATGACAGTGGTCATGGAGCATTGTGATGATATTGGTCATGGAGCATTGTGATGAGAAGGTCATAGAGAATTGGGCTGAAAATATTCATGGAGTATAGTAATGACAGGGGTCATGGAGCATTGTGATGAAAAGGGAATGGAGCATGGTGATGACAAGGTCTTGGAGCATTGTGAGGAGATGACCATGGAGACTTGTGATGACAAATCTAATGGAGCATTCTGATGAAAAAGGGAATGGAACATTGTGATTACTGGAGTCTTCGAGCATTGTGATGACAAGGGCATGGAGCATTGTGAGGAGAAGACCATGGAACATTCTGATGACATGCGTCATGGAGCTTTGTGATGACAAGGGCATGGAGCATTGTGATTACATGGATCTTGGAGCATTGTGATGACAAGGGTCATGGAGCCTTGTGATGACAAGGCCGTGGAATATTATGATGGCAGGTGTCATGGAGCATTGTTACGACAGAGGTAACGGAGCATTGTGATGAGAAGGGCATTGAGCATTGATCTGAAATGTTTCATGGATTACTGTGATGAGAGTGCGCATGGCGGTTTGTCATGACAAGGGCACGGTACACTGTGATACATGGGTCATGGAGGATTGTAATGACAAGGTCATGGAGCATTGTGATGAGAATGGCATCGAGCATTGTGATGACAAGTGTCATGGAGCTTTGTGATGACAAGGACATGGAGCAATGTGATGAGAGGGTTCATGGAGCATTGTCATGACAATGACATGGAGCATTGTGATGCCAAGGGTCATGGAGTTTTGTGATGACAAAGGTCATGGAGCATTTTGATGACAAGTGTGTGGTGCATTGTGATGAGAAGGGCAGGGAGCATTTTGAGGACAGGGTCATGCAGCAATTTGATGAAAAGTGTAATGGAACATTTTGATGCCAGGGGTTATAGAACATTGTGATGCCAGTGGTCATGGAGCTTTGGGATGAAAAGGGTCATGGAGCATTTTGATGACAAGTGTTATGGAACATTGTGATGTCAGGGATCATGGAACATTGTGCTGATAAGGGGATGTAGCATTGTGATGACAGGGGTCATGGAACATTGTGATAACAGGGGTGAGGGAGGATTGTGATGACTAGTGATGGAACATTGTGATATCTCATGTGAGAGAGTATTTGGATGAGAAGTGCATGGATCATTGGGATTACAAGGTTTATGGAGCATAGCGATGACAAGGTTGTGGATCATTGTGGTGAAAAGCGCTTGGCACAATTTGATGACAAGTGTCATGGAGCATTGTTCTGACAAAGGCATGGAGCATTGTGATGACAAGGGTCACGGAGCATTGTGATGAAAAGTTCATGGAGCATTGTGGTTACAAAGGTCACAGAGCCTTGTGATGACGCGGGCATGGATTGTTGTGATGACAAACGTTATGAAGCATTGTGATGACTGTAGTCACGGAGCATTGTGATGACAGGGGTCATGGAGCATTGTGATGACAATGGCATGGAGCATTGTGATGCCAAGTGTCATGGAGGATTCTGATGACAAAGGTAATGGAGCATTGTGGTGACAATGGTTTGGAGCATTGTGATGACAAGGATCAGGGAGCATTGTGCTGACAAGTGCATGGAGCATTGTGATGACAAGGGTATGGATCATTGTGATGACAAGGTTCATGGAGCATTGGGCTAAAAA
The DNA here is from genome assembly GCF_025265405.1 of Mesoplodon densirostris. Taxonomy (NCBI): domain Eukaryota; kingdom Metazoa; phylum Chordata; class Mammalia; order Artiodactyla; family Ziphiidae; genus Mesoplodon; species Mesoplodon densirostris. Next base: position 127,285,812 of record NC_082661.1, read on the forward strand.
TGTGCATGGAGTATTGTGATGACAGGGGTCATGGAGCATTGTGATGACAAGGGAATGGAGCATGATGATGACAAGGTCTTGGAGCATTGTGATGAGATGACCATGGAGACTTGTGATGACAAGTCTAATGGAGCATTCTTATGAAAAGGGGCATGGAGCATTGTGATTACGGGGGTCTTGAAGCATTGTGATGACAAGGGCATGGAGCATTGTGAGGCGAAGGCCATGGAACATTGTGATGACATGCGTCATGGAGCTTTGTGATGACAAGGGCATGGAGCATTGTGATTACATGGGTCTTGGAGCATTGTGCTGACAAGGGTCCTGGAGCCTTGTGATGACAAGGCCGTGGAACATTGTGATGGCAGGGGTCATGGAGCTTGTTATGACAGAGGTAATGGAGCATTGTGATGAGAAGTGCATTGAGCATTGGTCTGAAATATTTCATGGATTATTGTGATGAGAGTGGGCATGGCGCATTGTGATGACAAGGGCACGGTACACTGTGATACATGGGTCATGGAGGATTGTAATGACAAGGGCATGGAGCATTGTGATGAGAAGGGCATCGAGCATTGTGATGACAAGTGCCATGGAGCTTTGTGATGACAAGGGCATGGAACAATGTGATGAGAGGGTTCATGGAGCATTGTGATGACAATGACATGGAGCATTGTGATGCCAAGGGTCATGGAGCTTTGTGATGACAAAGGTCATGGAGCATTTTGATGACAAGGGTGTGGTGCATTGTGATGAGAACAGCAGGGAGCATTGTGATGACCAGGTAATGCAGTATTGTAAAGAGAGGTGTCAGGGAGCATTGTGATGACATATGTAATGGCCCATTGTGATGACAATGGCATGGAGCATTGTGATGCAAACTTCCATTGAGGATTCTGATCACAAAGGTAATGGAGCATTGTGATGACAATGGCTTGGAGCATTGTGATGACAAGTGTCATGGAGCATTGTGCTGACAAGTGCATGGAGAATTGTGATGACAAGGGTCATGGAGCATTCTGATGACAAGCTTGTGGAGTATTTTGATGACAATGGCATGGAGCATTGGGATGAAAAGGGCATGGGGCTTTGTGATGAAAAAGGCATGGAGCCTTTTCGTGACAGGGTTCAAGGAGCATTCTGACGACAAGTGTCAGGGAGCATTGTGATGACAAGTGTATTGAGAATTGTGATGACAAAGGTCATGGAGCATTGTGATGAAAAGGGCATGGATTATTGTGATGACAGGCATCATGGAGCGTTGTGAGGACAAGTGTTATGGAACATTGTGATCACAAGGGTTTGGAGCATTGTGATGACAGAGGTCATGGATCATTTTGATTTCAAGGAGCATGGAGCATTGTGATGACAAGGGCATGAAGCAATGTGATCCCAAAGTTCATGGAGGATTGTGATGACAATGGAAATGGAGTATTGTGATGACAAGTGCATAGAGCATTGTAATGACAAGGTCATGTAGCATTTTGCTGACAAAGGCATGGAGCATTGTGATGACAGGTGTCATGGAGCACTGTGATGACAAGCGTCATGGAGCATTGTGAATACATGGGTCATGGAACATTGGGATAACATGGGCATGGATCATTGTGATGACAAGGGTCATGGAGCATTGGGCTGAAAATGTTCATGGAGTATTGTGATGACAGGGGTCATGGAGCATTGTGATTACAGGGGTCTTGGAGCATTGTGATGTCAAGAGTCCCGGATCATTGTGTTGTCAGGTGTCATGGAGTGTTGTGATGACAGTGGTCATGGAGCATTGTGATGATATTGGTCATGGAGCATTGTGATGAGAAGGTCATAGAGAATTGGGCTGAAAATGTTCATGGAGTATTGTGATGACAGGGGTCATGGAGCATTGTGATGACAAGGGAATGGAGCATGGTGATGACAAGGTCTTGGAGCATTGTGAGGAGATGACCATGGAGACTTGTGATGACAAATCTAATGGAGCATTCTGATGAAAAAGGGAATGGAACATTGTGATTACTGGAGTCTTCGAGCATTGTGATGAAAAGGGCATGGAGCATTGTGAGGAGAAGACCATGGAACATTCTGATGACATGCGTCATGGAGCTTTGTGATGACAAGGGCATGGAGCATTGTGATTACATGGATCTTGGAGCATTGTGATGACAAGGGTCATGGAGCCTTGTGATGACAAGGCCGTGGAATATTATGATGGCAGGTGTCATGGAGCATTGTTACGACAGAGGTAACGGAGCATTGTGATGAGAAGGGCATTGAGCATTGATCTGAAATGTTTCATGGATTACTGTGATGAGAGTGGGCATGGCGGTTTGTCATGACAAGGGCACGGTACACTGTGATACATGGGTCATGGAGGATTGTAATGACAAGGTCATGGAGCATTGTGATGAGAATGGCATCGAGCATTGTGATGACAAGTGTCATGGAGATTTGTGATGACAAGGACATGGAGCAATGTGATGAGAGGGTTCATGGAGCATTGTCATGACAATGACATGGAGCATTGTGATGCCAAGGGTCATGGAGCTTTGTGATGACAAAGGTCATGGAGCATTTTGATGACAAGTGTGTGGTGCATTGTGATGAGAAGGGCAGGGAGCATTTTGAGGACAGGGTCATGCAGCAATTTGATGAAAAGTGTAATGGAACATTTTGATGCCAGGGGTTATAGAACATTGTGATGCCAGTGGTCATGGAGCTTTGGGATGAAAAGGGTCATGGAGCATTTTGATGACAAGGGTTATGGAACATTGTGATGTCAGGGATCATGGAACATTGTGCTGATAAGGGGATGTAGCATTGTGATGACAGGGGTCAAGGAACATTGTGATAACAGGGGTGAGGGAGGATTGTGATGACTAGTGATGGAACATTGTGATATCTCATGTGAGAGAGTATTTGGATGAGAAGTGCATGGAGCATTGGGATTACAAGGTTTATGGAGCATAGCGATGACAAGGTTGTGGATCATTGTGGTGAAAAGCGCTTGGCACAATTTGATGACAAGGGTCATGGAGCATTGTTCTGACAAAGGCATGGAGCATTGTGATGACAAGGGTCACGGAGCATTGTGATGAAAAGTTCATGGAGCATTGTGGTTACAAAGGTCACAGAGCCTTGTGATGACGCGGGCATGGATTGTTGTGATGACAAACGTTATGAAGCATTGTGATGACTGTAGTCACGGAGCATTGTGATGACAGGGGTCATGGAGCATTGTGATGACAATGGCATGGAGCATTGTGATGCCAAGTGTCATGGAGGATTCTGATGACAAAGGTAATGGAGCATTGTGGTGACAATGGTTTGGAGCATTGTGATGACAAGGATCAGGGAGCATTGTGCTGACAAGTGCATGGAGCATTGTGATGACAAGGGTATGGATCATTGTGATGACAAGGTTCATGGAGCATTGGGCTAAAAATGTGCATGGAGTATTGTGATGACAGGGGTCATGGAGCATTGTGATGACAAGGGAATGGAGCATGTTGATGACAAGGTCTTGGAGCATTGTGATGAGATGACCATGGAGACTTGTGATGACAAGTCTAATGGAGCATTCTTATGAAAAGGGGCATGGAGCATTGTGATTACGGGGGTCTTGAAGCATTGTGATGACAAGGGCATGGAGCATTGTGAGGCGAAGGCCATGGAACATTGTGATGACATGCGTCATGGAGCTTTGTGATGACAAGGGCATGGAGCATTGTGATTACATGGGTCTTGGAGCATTGTGCTGACAAGGGTCCTGGAGCCTTGTGATGACAAGGCCGTGGAACATTGTGATGGCAGGGGTCATGGAGCTTGTTATGACAGAGGTAATGGAGCATTGTGATGAGAAGTGCATTGAGCATTGGTCTGAAATATTTCATGGATTATTGTGATGAGAGTGGGCATGGCGCATTGTGATGACAAGGGCACGGTACACTGTGATACATGGGTCATGGAGGATTGTAATGACAAGGTCATGGAGCATTGTGATGAGAAGGGCATCGAGCATTGGGATGACAAGTGCCATGGAGCTTTGTGATGACAAGGGCATGGAGCAATGTGATGAGAGGGTTCATGGAGCATTGTGATGACAATGACATGGAGCATTGTGATGCCAAGGGTCATGGAGCTTTGTGATGACACAGGTCATGGAGCATTTTGATGACAAGGGTGTGGTGCATTGTGATGAGAACGGCAGGGAGCATTGTGATGACCAGGTAATGCAGTATTGTAAAGAGAGGTGTCAGGGAGCATTGTGATGACATATGTAATGGCCCATTGTGATGACAATGGCATGGAGCATTGTGATGCAAACTTCCATTGAGGATTCTGATCACAAAGGTAATGGAGCATTGTGATGACAATGGCTTGGAGCATTATGATGACAAGTGTCATGGAGCATTGTGCTGACAAGTGCATGGAGAATTGTGATGACAAGGGTCATGGAGCATTCTGATGACAAGCTTGTGGAGTATTTTGATGACAATGGCATGGAGCATTGGGATGAAAAGGGCATGCGGCTTTGTGATGAAAAAGGCATGGAGCCTTTTTGTGACAGGGTTCAAGGAGCATTCTGACGACAAGTGTCAGGGAGCATTGTGATGACAAGTGTATTGAGAATTGTGATGACAAAGGTCATGGAGCATTGTGATGAAAAGGGCATGGATTATTGTGATGACAGGCATCATGGAGCGTTGTGAGGACAAGTGTTATGGAACATTGTGATCACAAGGGTTTGGAGCATTGTGATGACAGAGGTCATGGATCATTTTGATTTCAAGGAGCATGGAGCATTGTGATGACAAGGGCATGAAGCAATGTGATCCCAAAGTTCATGGAGGATTGTGATGACAATGGAAATGGAGTATTGTGATGACAAGTGCATAGAGCATTGTAATGACAAGGTCATGTAGCATTTTGCTGACAAAGGCATGGAGCATTGTGATGACAGGTGTCATGGAACACTGTGATGACAAGCGTCATGGAGCATTGTGAATACATGGGTCATGGAACATTGGGATAACATGGGCATGGATCATTGTGATGACAAGGGTCATGGAGCATTGGGCTGAAAATGTTCATGGAGTATTGTGATGACAGGGGTCATGGAGCATTGTGATTACAGGGGTCTTGGAGCATTGTGATGACAAGAGTCCCGGATCATTGTGTTTTCAGGTGTCATGGAGTGTTGTGATGACAGTGGTCATGGAGCATTGTGATGATATTGGTCATGGAGCATTGTGATGAGAAGGTCATAGAGAATTGGGCTGAAAATGTTCATGGAGTATTGTGATGACAGGGGTCATGGAGCATTGTGCTGACAAGTGCATGGAGAATTGTGATGACAAGGGTCATGGAGCATTCTGATGACAAGCTTGTGGAGTATTTTGATGACAATGGCATGGAGCATTGGGATGAAAAGGGCATGGGGCTTTGTGATGAAAAAGGCATGGAGCCTTTTCATGACAGGTTTCAAGGAGCATTCTGACGACAAGTGTCAGGGAGCATTGTGATGACAAGTGTATTGAGAATTGTGATGACAAAGGTCATGGAGCATTGTGATGAAAAGGGCATGGATTATTGTGATGACAGGCATCATGGAGCGTTGTGAGGACAAGTGTTATGGAACATTGTGATCACAAGGGTTTGGAGCATTGTGATGACAGAGGTCATGGATCATTTTGATTTCAAGGAGCATGGAGCATTATGATGACAAGGGCATGAAGCAATGTGATCCCAAAGTTCATGGAGGATTGTGATGACAATGGAAATGGAGTATTGTGATGACAAGTGCATAGAGCATTGTAATGACAAGGTCATGTAGCATTTTGCTGACAAAGGCATGGAGCATTGTGATGACAGGTGTCATGGAGCACTGTGATGACAAGCGTCATGGAGCATTGTGAATACATGGGTCATGGAACATTGGGATAACATGGGCATGGATCATTGTGATGACAAGGGTCATGGAGCATTGGGCTGAAAATGTTCATGGAGTATTGTGATGACAGGGGTCATGGAGCATTGTGATTACAGGGGTCTTGGAGCATTGTGATGACAAGAGTCCTGGATCATTGTGTTGTCAGGGGTCATGGAGTGTTGTGATGACAGTGGTCATGGAACATTGTGATGATATTGGTCATGGAGCATTGTGATGAGAAGGTCATAGAGAATTGGGCTGAAAATGTTCATGGAGTATTGTGGTGACAGGTGTCATGGAGCATTGTGATGACAAGGGAATGGAGCATGGTGATGACAAGGTCTTGGAGCATTGTGAGGAGATGACCATGGAGACTTGTGATGACAAATCTAATGGAGCATTCTGATGAAAAAGGGAATGGAACATTGTGATTACTGGAGTCTTCGAGCATTGTGATGACAAGGGCATGGAGCATTGTGAGGAGAAGACCATGGAACATTCTGATGACATGCGTCATGGAGCTTTGTGATGACAAGGGCATGGAGCATTGTGATTACATGGATCTTGGAGCATTGTGATGACAAGGGTCATGGAGCCTTGTGATGACAAGGCCGTGGAATATTATGATGGCAGGTGTCATGGAGCATTGTTACGACAGAGGTAACGGAGCATTGTGATGAGAAGGGCATTGAGCATTGATCTGAAATGTTTCATGGATTACTGTGATGAGAGTGGGCATGGCGGTTTGTCATGACAAGGGCACGGTACACTGTGATACATGGGTCATGGAGGATTGTAATGACAAGGTCATGGAGCATTGTGATGAGAATGGCATCGAGCATTGTGATGACAAGTGTCATGGAGCTTTGTGATGACAAGGACATGGAGCAATGTGATGAGAGGGTTCATGGAGCATTGTCATGACAATGACATGGAGCATTGTGATGCCAAGGGTCATGGAGCTTTGTGATGACAAAGGTCATGGAGCATTTTGATGACAAGTGTGTGGTGCATTGTGATGAGAAGGGCAGGGAGCATTTTGAGGACAGGGTCATGCAGCAATTTGATGAAAAGTGTAATGGAACATTTTGATGCCAGGGGTTATAGAACATTGTGATGCCAGTGGTCATGGAGCTTTGGGATGAAAAGGGTCATGGAGCATTTTGATGACAAGGGTTATGGAACATTGTGATGTCAGGGATCATGGAACATTGTGCTGATAAGGGGATGTAGCATTGTGATGACAGGGGTCATGGAACATTGTGATAACAGGGGTGAGGGAGGATTGTGATGACTAGTGATGGAACATTGTGATATCTCATGTGAGAGAGTATTTGGATGAGAAGTGCATGGAGCATTGGGATTACAAGGTTTATGGAGCATAGCGATGACAAGGTTGTGGATCATTGTGGTGAAAAGCGCTTGGCACAATTTGATGACAAGGGTCATGGAGCATTGTTCTGACAAAGGCATGGAGCATTGTGATGACAAGGGTCACGGAGCATTGTGATGAAAAGTTCATGGAGCATTGTGGTTACAAAGGTCACAGAGCCTTGTGATGACGCGGGCATGGATTGTTGTGATGACAAACGTTATGAAGCATTGTGATGACTGTAGTCACGGAGCATTGTGATGACAGGGGTCATGGAGCATTGTGATGACAATGGCATGGAGCATTGTGATGCCAAGTGTCATGGAGGATTCTGATGACAAAGGTAATGGAGCATTGTGGTGACAATGGTTTGGAGCATTGTGATGACAAGGATCAGGGAGCATTGTGCTGACAAGTGCATGGAGCATTGTGATGACAAGGGTATGGATCATTGTGATGACAAGGTTCATGGAGCATTGGGCTAAAAATGTGCATGGAGTATTGTGATGACAGGGGTCATGGAGCATTGTGATGACAAGGGAATGGAGCATGTTGATGACAAGGTCTTGGAGCATTGTGATGAGATGACCATGGAGACTTGTGATGACAAGTCTAATGGAGCATTCTTATGAAAAGGGGCATGGAGCATTGTGATTACGGGGGTCTTGAAGCATTGTGATGACAAGGGCATGGAGCATTGTGAGGCGAAGGCCATGGAACATTGTGATGACATGCGTCATGGAGCTTTGTGATGACAAGGGCATGGAGCATTGTGATTACATGGGTCTTGGAGCATTGTGCTGACAAGGGTCCTGGAGCCTTGTGATGACAAGGCCGTGGAACATTGTGATGGCAGGGGTCATGGAGCTTGTTATGACAGAGGTAATGGAGCATTGTGATGAGAAGTGCATTGAGCATTGGTCTGAAATATTTCATGGATTATTGTGATGAGAGTGGGCATGGCGCATTGTGATGACAAGGGCACGGTACACTGTGATACATGGGTCATGGAGGATTGTAATGACAAGGGCATGGAGCATTGTGATGAGAAGGGCATCGAGCATTGTGATGACAAGTGCCATGGAGCTTTGTGATGACAAGGGCATGGAGCAATGTGATGAGAGGGTTCATGGAGCATTGTGATGACAATGACATGGAGCATTGTGATGCCAAGGGTCATGGAGCTTTGTGATGACACAGGTCATGGAGCATTTTGATGACAAGGGTGTGGTGCATTGTGATGAGAACGGCAGGGAGCATTGTGATGACCAGGTAATGCAGTATTGTAAAGAGAGGTGTCAGGGAGCATTGTGATGACATATGTAATGGCCCATTGTGATGACAATGGCATGGAGCATTGTGATGCAAACTTCCATTGAGGATTCTGATCACAAAGGTAATGGAGCATTGTGATGACAATGGCTTGGAGCATTATGATGACAAGTGTCATGGAGCATTGTGCTGACAAGTGCATGGAGAATTGTGATGACAAGGGTCATGGAGCATTCTGATGACAAGCTTGTGGAGTATTTTGATGACAATGGCATGGAGCATTGGGATGAAAAGGGCATGCGGCTTTGTGATGAAAAAGGCATGGAGCCTTTTTGTGACAGGGTTCAAGGAGCATTCTGACGACAAGTGTCAGGGAGCATTGTGATGACAAGTGTATTGAGAATTGTGATGACAAAGGTCATGGAGCATTGTGATGAAAAGGGCATGGATTATTGTGATGACAGGCATCATGGAGCGTTGTGAGGACAAGTGTTATGGAACATTGTGATCACAAGGGTTTGGAGCATTGTGATGACAGAGGTCATGGATCATTTTGATTTCAAGGAGCATGGAGCATTGTGATGACAAGGGCATGAAGCAATGTGATCCCAAAGTTCATGGAGGATTGTGATGACAATGGAAATGGAGTATTGTGATGACAAGTGCATAGAGCATTGTAATGACAAGGTCATGTAGCATTTTGCTGACAAAGGCATGGAGCATTGTGATGACAGGTGTCATGGAGCACTGTGATGACAAGCGTCATGGAGCATTGTGAATACATGGGTCACGGAACATTGGGATAACATGGGCATGGATCATTGTGATGACAAGGGTCATGGAGCATTGGGCTGAAAATGTTCATGGAGTATTGTGATGACAGGGGTCATGGAGCATTGTGATTACAGGGGTCTTGGAGCACTGTGATGACAAGAGTCCCGGATCATTGTGTTGTCAGGTGTCATGGAGTGTTGTGATGACAGTGGTCATGGAGCATTGTGATGATATTGGTCATGGAGCATTGTGATGAGAAGGTCATAGAGAATTGGGCTGAAAATGTTCATGGAGTATTGTGGTGACAGGTGTCATGGAGCATTGTGATGACAAGGGAATGGAGCATGGTGATGACAAGGTCTTGGAGCATTGTGAGGAGATGACCATGGAGACTTGTGATGACAAATCTAATGGAGCATTCTGATGAAAAAGGGAATGGAACATTGTGATTACTGGAGTCTTCGAGCATTGTGATGACAAGGGCATGGAGCATTGTGAGGAGAAGACCATGGAACATTCTGATGACATGCGTCATGGAGCTTTGTGATGACAAGGGCATGGAGCATTGTGATTACATGGATCTTGGAGCATTGTGATGACAAGGGTCATGGAGCCTTGTGATGACAAGGCCGTGGAATATTATGATGGCAGGTGTCATGGAGCATTGTTACGACAGAGGTAACGGAGCATTGTGATGAGAAGGGCATTGAGCATTGATCTGAAATGTTTCATGGATTACTGTGATGAGAGTGGGCATGGCGGTTTGTCATGACAAGGGCACGGTACACTGTGATACATGGGTCATGGAGGATTGTAATGACAAGGTCATGGAGCATTGTGATGAGAATGGCATCGAGCATTGTGATGACAAGTGTCATGGAGCTTTGTGATGACAAGGACATGGAGCAATATGATGAGAGGTTTCATGGAGCATTGTGATGACAATGACATGGAGCATTGTGATGCCAAGGGTCATGGAGCTTTGTGATGACAAAGGTCATGGAGCATTTTGATGACAAGTGTGTGGTGCATTGTGATGAGAAAGGCAGGGAGCATTTTGAGGACAGGGTCATGCAGCAATTTGATGAAAAGTGTAATGGAACATTTTGATGCCAGGGGTTATAGAACATTGTGATGCCAGGGGTCATGGAGCTTTGGGATGAAAAGGGTCATGGAGCATTTTGATGACAAGGGTTTTGGAACATTGTGATGTCAGGGGTCATGGAACATTGTGCTGATAAGGGGATGTAGCATTGTGATGACAGGGGTCATGGAACATTGTGATAACCGGGGTGAGGGAGGATTGTGATGACTAGTGATGGAACATTGTGATATCTCATGTGAGAGAGTATTTGGATGAGAAGTGCATGGAGCATTGTGATTACAAGGTTTATGGAGCATAGCGATGACAAGGTTGTGGATCATTGTGGTGAAAATCGCATGGCACAATTTGATGACAAGGGTCATGAAGCATTGTTCTGACAAAGGCATGGAGCATTGTGATGACAAGGGTCACGGAGCATTGTGATGAAAAGTTCATGGAGCATTGTGGTTACAATGGTCACAGAGCCTTGTGATGACGCGGGCATGGATTGTTGTGATGACAAACGTTATGAAGCATTGTGATGACTGTAGTCACGGAGCATTGTGATGACAGGGGTCATGGAGCATTGTGATGACAATGGCATGGAGCATTGTGATGCCAAGTGTCATGGAGGATTCTGATGACAAAGGTAATGGAGCATTGTGGTGACAATGGTTTGGAGCATTGTGATGACAAGGATCAGGGAGCATTGTGCTGACAAGTGCATGGAGCATTGTGATGACAAGGGCATGGATCATTGTGATGACAAGGGTCATGGAGCATTGGGCTAAAAATGTGCATGGAGTATTGTGATGACAGGGGTCATGGAGCATTGTGATGACAAGGGAATGGAGCATGTTGATGACAAGGTCTTGGAGCATTGTGATGAGATGACCATGGAGACTTGTGATGACAAGTCTAATGGAGCATTCTTATGAAAAGGGGCATGGAGCATTGTGATTACGGGGGTCTTGAAGCATTGTGATGACAAGGGCATGGAGCATTGTGAGGCGAAGTCCATGGAACATTCTGATGACATGCGTCATGGAGCTTTGTGATGACAAGGGCATGGAGCATTGTGATTACATGGGTCTTGGAGCATTGTGCTGACAAGGGTCCTGGAGCCTTGTGATGACAAGGCCGTGGAACATTGTGATGGCAGGGGTCATGGAGCTTGTTATGACAGAGGTAATGGAGCATTGTGATGAGAAGTGCATTGAGCATTGGTCTGAAATATTTCATGGATTATTGTGATGAGAGTGGGCATGGCGCATTGTGATGACAAGGGCACGGTACACTGTGATACATGGGTCATGGAGGATTGTAATGACAAGGGCATGGAGCATTGTGATGAGAAGGGCATCGAGCATTGTGATGACAAGTGCCATGGAGCTTTGTGATGACAAGGGCATGGAACAATGTGATGAGAGGGTTCATGGAGCATTGTGATGACAATGACATGGAGCATTGTGATGCCAAGGGTCATGGAGCTTTGTGATGACAAAGGTCATGGAGCATTTTGATGACAAGGGTGTGGTGCATTGTGATGAGAACAGCAGGGAGCATTGTGATGACCAGGTAATGCAGTATTGTAAAGAGAGGTGTCAGGGAGCATTGTGATGACATATGTAATGGCCCATTGTGATGACAATGGCATGGAGCATTGTGATGCAAACTTCCATTGAGGATTCTGATCACAAAGGTAATGGAGCATTGTGATGACAATGGCTTGGAGCATTGTGATGACAAGTGTCATGGAGCATTGTGCTGACAAGTGCATGGAGAATTGTGATGACAAGGGTCATGGAGCATTCTGATGACAAGCTTGTGGAGTATTTTGATGACAATGGCATGGAGCATTGGGATGAAAAGGGCATGGGGCTTTGTGATGAAAAAGGCATGGAGCCTTTTCGTGACAGGGTTCAAGGAGCATTCTGACGACAAGTGTCAGGGAGCATTGTGATGACAAGTGTATTGAGAATTGTGATGACAAAGGTCATGGAGCATTGTGATGAAAAGGGCATGGATTATTGTGATGACAGGCATCATGGAGCGTTGTGAGGACAAGTGTTATGGAACATTGTGATCACAAGGGTTTGGAGCATTGTGATGACAGAGGTCATGGATCATTTTGATTTCAAGGAGCATGGAGCATTATGATGACAAGGGCATGAAGCAATGTGATCCCAAAGTTCATGGAGGATTGTGATGACAATGGAAATGGAGTATTGTGATGACAAGTGCATAGAGCATTGTAATGACAAGGTCATGTAGCATTTTGCTGACAAAGGCATGGAGCATTGTGATGACAGGTGTCATGGAGCACTGTGATGACAAGCGTCATGGAGCATTGTGAATACATGGGTCACGGAACATTGGGATAACATGGGCATGGATCATTGTGATGACAAGGGTCATGGAGCATTGGGCTGAAAATGTTCATGGAGTATTGTGATGACAAGGCCGTGGAACATTGTGATGGCAGGGGTCATGGAGCTTGTTATGACAGAGGTAATGGAGCATTGTGATGAGAAGTGCATTGAGCATTGGTCTGAAATATTTCATGGATTATTGTGATGAGAGTGGGCATGGCGCATTGTGATGACAAGGGCACGGTACACTGTGATACATCGGTCATGGAGGATTGTAATGACAAGGGCATGGAGCATTGTGATGAGAAGGGCATCGAGCATTGTGATGACAAGTGCCATGGAGCTTTGTGATGACAAGGGCATGGAGCAATGTGATGAGAGGGTTCATGGAGCATTGTGATGACAATGACATGGAGCATTGTGATGCCAAGGGTCATGGAGCTTTGTGATGACACAGGTCATGGAGCATTTTGATGACAAGGGTGTGGTGCATTGTGATGAGAACGGCAGGGAGCATTGTGAAGACCAGGTAATGCAGTATTGTAAAGAGAGGTGTCAGGGAGCATTGTGATGACATATGTAATGGCCCATTGTGATGACAATGACATGGAGCATTGTGATGCAAACTTCCATTGAGGATTCTGATCACAAAGGTAATGGAGCATTGTGATGACAATGGCTTGGAGCATTGTGATGACAAGTGTCAGGGAGCATTGTGCTGACAAGTGCATGGAGAATTGTGATGACAAGGGTCATGGAGCATTCTGATGACAAGCTTGTGGAGTATTTTGATGACAATGGCATGGAGCATTGGGATGAAAAGGGCATGGGGCTTTGTGATGAAAAAGGCATGGAGCCTTTTCGTGACAGGGTTCAAGAAGCATTCTGACGACAAGTGTCAGGGAGCATTGTGATGACAAGTGTATTGAGAATTGTGATGACAAAAGTCATGGAGCATTGTGATGAAAAGGGCATGGATTATTGTGATGACAGGCATCATGGAGCGTTGTGAGGACAAGTGTTATGGAACATTGTGATCACAAGGGTTTGGAGCATTGTGATGACAGAGGTCATGGATCATTTTGATTTCAAGGAGCATGGAGCATTGTGATGACAAGGGCATGAAGCAATGTGATCCCAAAGTTCATGGAGGATTGTGATGACAATGGAAATGGAGTATTGTGATGACAAGTGCATAGAGCATTGTAATGACAAGGTCATGTAGCATTTTGCTGACAAAGGCATGGAGCATTGTGATGACAGGTGTCATGGAGCACTGTGATGACAAGCGTCATGGAGCATTGTGAATACATGGGTCATGGAACATTGGGATAACATGGGCATGGATCATTGTGATGACAAGGGTCATGGAGCATTGGGCTGAAAATGTTCATGGAGTATTGTGATGACAGGGGTCATGGAGCATTGTGATTACAGGGGTCTTGGAGCATTGTGATGACAAGAGTCCCGGATCATTGTGTTGTCAGGTGTCATGGAGTGTTGTGATGACAGTGGTCATGGAGCATTGTGATGATATTGGTCATGGAGCATTGTGATGAGAAGGTCATAGAGAATTGGGCTGAAAATGTTCATGGAGTATTGTGATGACAGGGGTCATGGAGCATTGTGATGACAAGGGAATGGAGCATGGTGATGACAAGGTCTTGGAGCATTGTGAGGAGATGACCATGGAGACTTGTGATGACAAATCTAATGGAGCATTCTGATGAAAAAGGGAATGGAACATTGTGATTACTGGAGTCTTCGAGCATTGTGATGACAAGGGCATGGAGCATTGTGAGGAGAAGACCATGGAACATTCTGATGACATGCGTCATGGAGCTTTGTGATGACAAGGGCATGGAGCATTGTGATTACATGGATCTTGGAGCATTGTGATGACAAGGGTCATGGAGCCTTGTGATGACAAGGCCGTGGAATATTATGATGGCAGGTGTCATGGAGCATTGTTACGACAGAGGTAACGGAGCATTGTGATGAGAAGGGCATTGAGCATTGATCTGAAATGTTTCATGGATTACTGTGATGAGAGTGGGCATGGCGGTTTGTCATGACAAGGGCACGGTACACTGTGATACATGGGTCATGGAGGATTGTAATGACAAGGTCATGGAGCATTGTGATGAGAATGGCATCGAGCATTGTGATGACAAGTGTCATGGAGCTTTGTGATGACAAGGACATGGAGCAATATGATGAGAGGTTTCATGGAGCATTGTGATGACAATGACATGGAGCATTGTGATGCCAAGGGTCATGGAGCTTTGTGATGACAAAGGTCATGGAGCATTTTGATGACAAGTGTGTGGTGCATTGTGATGAGAAAGGCAGGGAGCATTTTGAGGACAGGGTCATGCAGCAATTTGATGAAAAGTGTAATGGAACATTTTGATGCCAGGGGTTATAGAACATTGTGATGCCAGGGGTCATGGAGCTTTTGGATGAAAAGGGTCATGGAGCATTTTGATGACAAGGGTTTTGGAACATTGTGATGTCAGGGGTCATGGAACATTGTGCTGATAAGGGGATGTAGCATTGTGATGACAGGGGTCATGGAACATTGTGATAACCGGGGTGAGGGAGGATTGTGATGACTAGTGATGGAACATTGTGATATCTCATGTGAGAGAGTATTTGGATGAGAAGTGCATGGAGCATTGTGATTACAAGGTTTATGGAGCATAGCGATGACAAGGTTGTGGATCATTGTGGTGAAAATCGCATGGCACAATTTGATGACAAGGGTCATGAAGCATTGTTCTGACAAAGGCATGGAGCATTGTGATGACAAGGGTCACGGAGCATTGTGATGAAAAGTTCATGGAGCATTGTGGTTACAATGGTCACAGAGCCTTGTGATGACGCGGGCATGGATTGTTGTGATGACAAACGTTATGAAGCATTGTGATGACTGTAGTCACGGAGCATTGTGATGACAGGGGTCATGGAGCATTGTGATGACAATGGCATGGAGCATTGTGATGCCAAGTGTCATGGAGGATTCTGATGACAAAGGTAATGGAGCATTGTGGTGACAATGGTTTGGAGCATTGTGATGACAAGGATCAGGGAGCATTGTGCTGACAAGTGCATGGAGCATTGTGATGACAAGGGCATGGATCATTGTGATGACAAGGGTCATGGAGCATTGGGCTAAAAATGTGCATGGAGTATTGTGATGACAGGGGTCATGGAGCATTGTGATGACAAGGGAATGGAGCATGTTGATGACAAGGTCTTGGAGCATTGTGATGAGATGACCATGGAGACTTGTGATGACAAGTCTAATGGAGCATTCTTATGAAAAGGGGCATGGAGCATTGTGATTACGGGGGTCTTGAAGCATTGTGATGACAAGGGCATGGAGCATTGTGAGGCGAAGTCCATGGAACATTGTGATGACATGCGTCATGGAGCTTTGTGATGACAAGGGCATGGAGCATTGTGATTACATGGGTCTTGGAGCATTGTGCTGACAAGGGTCCTGGAGCCTTGTGATGACAAGGCCGTGGAACATTGTGATGGCAGGGGTCATGGAGCTTGTTATGACAGAGGTAATGGAGCATTGTGATGAGAAGTGCATTGAGCATTGGTCTGAAATATTTCATGGATTATTGTGATGAGAGTGGGCATGGCGCATTGTGATGACAAGGGCACGGTACACTGTGATACATGGGTCATGGAGGATTGTAATGACAAGGGCATGGAGCATTGTGATGAGAAGGGCATCGAGCATTGTGATGACAAGTGCCATGGAGCTTTGTGATGACAAGGGCATGGAACAATGTGATGAGAGGGTTCATGGAGCATTGTGATGACAATGACATGGAGCATTGTGATGCCAAGGGTCATGGAGCTTTGTGATGAGAAAGGTCATGGAGCATTTTGATGACAAGGGTGTGGTGCATTGTGATGAGAACAGCAGGGAGCATTGTGATGACCAGGTAATGCAGTATTGTAAAGAGAGGTGTCAGGGAGCATTGTGATGACATATGTAATGGCCCATTGTGATGACAATGGCATGGAGCATTGTGATGCAAACTTCCATTGAGGATTCTGATCACAAAGGTAATGGAGCATTGTGATGACAATGGCTTGGAGCATTGTGATGACAAGTGTCATGGAGCATTGTGCTGACAAGTGCATGGAGAATTGTGATGACAAGGGTCATGGAGCATTCTGATGACAAGCTTGTGGAGTATTTTGATGACAATGGCATGGAGCATTGGGATGAAAAGGGCATGGGGCTTTGTGATGAAAAAGGCATGGAGCCTTTTCGTGACAGGGTTCAAGGAGCATTCTGACGACAAGTGTCAGGGAGCATTGTGATGACAAGTGTATTGAGAATTGTGATGACAAAGGTCATGGAGCATTGTGATGAAAAGGGCATGGATTAATGTGATGACAGGCATCATGGAGCGTTGTGAGGACAAGTGTTATGGAACATTGTGATCACAAGGGTTTGGAGCATTGTGATGACAGAGGTCATGGATCATTTTGATTTCAAGGAGCATGGAGCATTATGATGACAAGGGCATGAAGCAATGTGATCCCAAAGTTCATGGAGGATTGTGATGACAATGGAAATGGAGTATTTTGATGACAAGTGCATAGAGCATTGTAATGACAAGGTCATGTAGCATTTTGCTGACAAAGGCATGGAGCATTGTGATGACAGGTGTCATGGAGCACTGTGATGACAAGCGTCATGGAGCATTGTGAATACATGGGTCACGGAACATTGGGATAACATGGGCATGGATCATTGTGATGACAAGGGTCATGGAGCATTGGGCTGAAAATGTTCATGGAGTATTGTGATGACAGGGGTCATGGAGCATTGTGATTACAGGGGTCTTGGAGCATTGTGATGACAAGAGTCCTGGATCATTGTGTTGTCAGGGGTCATGGAGTGTTGTGATGACAGTGGTCATGGAGCATTGTGATGATATTGGTCATGGAGCATTGTGATGAGAAGGTCATAGAGAATTGGGCTGAAAATGTTCATGGAGTATTGTGGTGAGAGGTGTCATGGAGCATTGTGATGACAAGGGAATGGAGCATGGTGATGACAAGGTCTTGGAGCATTGTGAGGAGATGACCATGGAGACTTGTGATGACAAATCTAATGGAGCATTCTGATGAAAAAGGGAATGGAACATTGTGATTACTGGAGTCTTCGAGCATTGTGATGACAAGGGCATGGAGCATTGTGAGGAGAAGACCATGGAATATTCTGATGACATGCGTCATGGAGCTTTGTGATGACAAGGGCATGGAGCATTGTGATTACATGGATCTTGGAGCATTGTGATGACAAGGGTCATGGAGCCTTGTGATGACAAGGCCGTGGAATATTATGATGGCAGGTGTCATGGAGCATTGTTACGACAGAGGTAACGGAGCATTGTGATGAGAAGGGCATTGAGCATTGATCTGAAATGTTTCATGGATTACTGTGATGAGAGTGGGCATGGCGGTTTGTCATGACAAGGGCACGGTACACTGTGATACATGGGTCATGGAGGATTGTAATGACAAGGTCATGGAGCATTGTGATGAGAATGGCATCGAGCATTGTGATGACAAGTGTCATGGAGCTTTGTGATGACAAGGACATGGAGCAATGTGATGAGAGGGTTCATGGAGCATTGTGATGACAATGACATGGAGCATTGTGATGCCAAGGGTCATGGAGCTTTGTGATGACAAAGGTCATGGAGCATTTTGATGACAAGTGTGTGGTGCATTGTGATGAGAAGGGCAGGGAGCATTTTGAGGACAGGGTCATGCAGCAATTTGATGAAAAGTGTAATGGAACATTTTGATGCCAGGGGTTATAGAACATTGTGATGCCAGGGTTCATGGAGCTTTGGGATGAAAAGGGTCATGGAGCATTTTGATGACAAGGGTTTTGGAACATTGTGATGTCAGGGGTCATGGAACATTGTGCTGATAAGGGGATGTAACATTGTGATGACAGGGGTCATGGAACATTGTGATAACAGGGGTGAGGGAGGATTGTGATGACTAGTGATGGAACATTGTGATATCTCATGTGAGAGAGTATTTGGATGAGAAGTGCATGGAGCATTGGGATTACAAGGTTTATGGAGCATAGCGATGACAAGGTTGTGGATCATTGTGGTGAAAAGCGCATGGCACAATTTGATGACAAGGGTCATGGAGCATTGTGATGACAATGGCATGGAGCATTGTGATGCCAAGTGTCATGGAGGATTCTGATGACAAAGGTAATGGAGCATTGTGGTGACAATGGTTTGGAGCATTGTGATGACAAGGATCAGGGAGCATTGTGCTGACAAGTGCATGGAGCATTGTGATGACAAGGGCATGGATCATTGTGATGACAAGGGTCATGGAGCATTGGGCTGAAAATGTGCATGGAGTATTGTGATGACAGGGGTCATGGAGCACTGTGATTACAGGGGTCTTGGAGCATAGTGATGACAAGAGTCCCGGATCATTGTGTTGTCAGGTGTCATGGAGTGTTGTGATGACAGTGGTCATGGAGCATTGTGATGAGAAGGTCATAGAGAAATGGGCTGAAAATGTTCATGGAGTATTGTGATGACAGGGGTCATGGAGCATTGTCATGACAAGGGAATGGAGCATGGTGATGACAAGGTCTTGGAGCATTGTGAGGAGATGACCATGGAGACTTGTGATGACAAGTCTAATGGAGCATTCTTATGAAAAGGGGCATGGAGCATTGTGATTACGGGCGTCTTGAAGCATTGTGATGACAAGGGCATGGAGCATTATGAGGCGAAGGCCATGGAATATTGTGATGACATGCGTCATGGAGCTTTGTGATGACAAGGGCATGGAGCATTGTGATTACATGGGTCTTGGATCATTGTGCTGACAAGGGTCCTGGAGCCTTGTGATGACAAGGCCGTGGAACATTGTGATGGCAGGGGTCATGGAGCTTGTTATGACAGAGGTAATGGAGCATTGTGATGAGAAGTGCATTGAGCATTGGTCTGAAATATTTCATGGATTATTGTGATGAGAGTGGGCATGGCGCATTGTGATGACAAGGGCACGGTACACTGTGATACATCGGTCATGGAGGATTGTAATGACAAGGGCATGGAGCATTGTGATGAGAAGGGCATCGAGCATTGTGATGACAAGTGCCATGGAGCTTTGTGATGACAAGGGCATGGAGCAATGTGATGAGAGGGTTCATGGAGCATTGTGATGACAATGACATGGAGCATTGTGATGCCAAGGGTCATGGAGCTTTGTGATGACACAGGTCATGGAGCATTTTGATGACAAGGGTGTGGTGCATTGTGATGAGAACGGCAGGGAGCATTGTGAAGACCAGGTAATGCAGTATTGTAAAGAGAGGTGTCAGGGAGCATTGTGATGACATATGTAATGGCCCATTGTGATGACAATGACATGGAGCATTGTGATGCAAACTTCCATTGAGGATTCTGATCACAAAGGTAATGGAGCATTGTGATGACAATGGCTTTGAGCATTGTGATGACAAGTGTCAGGGAGCATTGTGCTGACAAGTGCATGGAGAATTGTGATGACAAGGGTCATGGAGCATTCTGATGACAAGCTTGTGGAGTATTTTGATGACAATGGCATGGAGCATTGGGATGAAAAGGGCATGGGGCTTTGTGATGAAAAAGGCATGGAGCCTTTTCGTGACAGGGTTCAAGAAGCATTCTGACGACAAGTGTCAGGGAGCATTGTGATGACAAGTGTATTGAGAATTGTGATGACAAAGGTCATGGAGCATTGTGATGAAAAGGGCATGGATTATTGTGATGACAGGCATCATGGAGCGTTGTGAGGACAAGTGTTATGGAACATTGTGATCACAAGGGTTTGGAGCATTGTGATGACAGAGGTCATGGATCATTTTGATTTCAAGGAGCATGGAGCATTGTGATGACAAGGGCATGAAGCAATGTGATCCCAAAGTTCATGGAGGATTGTGATGACAATGGAAATGGAGTATTGTGATGACAAGTGCATAGAGCATTGTAATGACAAGGTCATGTAGCATTTTGCTGACAAAGGCATGGAGCATTGTGATGACAGGTGTCATGGAGCACTGTGATGACAAGCGTCATGGAGCATTGTGAATACATGCGTCATGGAACATTGGGATAACATGGGCATGGATCATTGTGATGACAAGGGTCATGGAGCATTGGGCTGAAAATGTTCATGGAGTATTGTGATGACAGGGGTCATGGAGCATTGTGATTACAGGGGTCTTGGAGCATTGTGATGACAAGAGTCCCGGATCATTGTGTTGTCAGGTGTCATGGAGTGTTGTGATGACAGTGGTCATGGAGCATTGTGATGATATTGGTCATGGAGCATTGTGATGAGAAGGTCATAGAGAATTGGGCTGAAAATGTTCATGGAGTATTGTGATGACAGGGGTCATGGAGCATTGTGATGACAAGGGAATGGAGCATGGTGATGACAAGGTCTTGGAGCATTGTGAGGAGATGACCATGGAGACTTGTGATGACAAATCTAATGGAGCATTCTGATGAAAAAGGGAATGGAACATTGTGATTACTGGAGTCTTCGAGCATTGTGATGACAAGGGCATGGAGCATTGTGAGGAGAAGACCATGGAACATTCTGATGACATGCGTCATGGAGCTTTGTGATGACAAGGGCATGGAGCATTGTGATTACATGGATCTTGGAGCATTGTGATGACAAGGGTCATGGAGCCTTGTGATGACAAGGCCGTGGAATATTATGATGGCAGGTGTCATGGAGCATTGTTACGACAGAGGTAACGGAGCATTGTGATGAGAAGGGCATTGAGCATTGATCTGAAATGTTTCATGGATTACTGTGATGAGAGTGGGCATGGCGGTTTGTCATGACAAGGGCACGGTACACTGTGATACATGGGTCATGGAGGATTGTAATGACAAGGTCATGGAGCATTGTGATGAGAATGGCATCGAGCATTGTGATGACAAGTGTCATGGAGCTTTGTGATGACAAGGACATGGAGCAATATGATGAGAGGTTTCATGGAGCATTGTGATGACAATGACATGGAGCATTGTGATGCCAAGGGTCATGGAGCTTTGTGATGACAAAGGTCATGGAGCATTTTGATGACAAGTGTGTGGTGCATTGTGATGAGAAAGGCAGGGAGCATTTTGAGGACAGGGTCATGCAGCAATTTGATGAAAAGTGTAATGGAACATTTTGATGCCAGGGGTTATAGAACATTGTGATGCCAGGGGTCATGGAGCTTTGGGATGAAAAGGGTCATGGAGCATTTTGATGACAAGGGTTTTGGAACATTGTGATGTCAGGGGTCATGGAACATTGTGCTGATAAGGGGATGTAGCATTGTGATGACAGGGGTCATGGAACATTGTGATAACCGGGGTGAGGGAGGATTGTGATGACTAGTGATGGAACATTGTGATATCTCATGTGAGAGAGTATTTGGATGAGAAGTGCATGGAGCATTGTGATTACAAGGTTTATGGAGCATAGCGATGACAAGGTTGTGGATCATTGTGGTGAAAATCGCATGGCACAATTTGATGACAAGGGTCATGAAGCATTGTTCTGACAAAGGCATGGAGCATTGTGATGACAAGGGTCACGGAGCATTGTGATGAAAAGTTCATGGAGCATTGTGGTTACAATGGTCACAGAGCCTTGTGATGACGCGGGCATGGATTGTTGTGATGACAAACGTTATGAAGCATTGTGATGACTGTAGTCACGGAGCATTGTGATGACAGGGGTCATGGAGCATTGTGATGACAATGGCATGGAGCATTGTGATGCCAAGTGTCATGGAGGATTCTGATGACAAAGGTAATGGAGCATTGTGGTGACAATGGTTTGGAGCATTGTGATGACAAGGATCAGGGAGCATTGTGCTGACAAGTGCATGGAGCATTGTGATGACAAGGGCATGGATCATTGTGATGACAAGGGTCATGGAGCATTGGGCTAAAAATGTGCATGGAGTATTGTGATGACAGGGGTCATGGAGCATTGTGATGACAAGGGAATGGAGCATGTCGATGACAAGGTCTTGGAGCATTGTGATGAGATGACCATGGAGACTTGTGATGACAAGTCTAATGGAGCATTCTTATGAAAAGGGGCATGGAGCATTGTGATTACGGGGGTCTTGAAGCATTGTGATGACAAGGGCATGGAGCATTGTGAGGCGAAGTCCATGGAACATTCTGATGACATGCGTCATGGAGCTTTGTGATGACAAGGGCATGGAGCATTGTGATTACATGGGTCTTGGAGCATTGTGCTGACAAGGGTCCTGGAGCCTTGTGATGACAAGGCCGTGGAACATTGTGATGGCAGGGGTCATGGAGCTTGTTATGACAGAGGTAATGGAGCATTGTGATGAGAAGTGCATTGAGCATTGGTCTGAAATATTTCATGGATTATTGTGATGAGAGTGGGCATGGCGCATTGTGATGACAAGGGCACGGTACACTGTGATACATGGGTCATGGAGGATTGTAATGACAAGGGCATGGAGCATTGTGATGAGAAGGGCATCGAGCATTGTGATGACAAGTGCCATGGAGCTTTGTGATGACAAGGGCATGGAACAATGTGATGAGAGGGTTCATGGAGCATTGTGATGACAATGACATGGAGCATTGTGATGCCAAGGGTCATGGAGCTTTGTGATGACAAAGGTCATGGAGCATTTTGATGACAAGGGTGTGGTGCATTGTGATGAGAACAGCAGGGAGCATTGTGATGACCAGGTAATGCAGTATTGTAAAGAGAGGTGTCAGGGAGCATTGTGATGACATATGTAATGGCCCATTGTGATGACAATGGCATGGAGCATTGTGATGCAAACTTCCATTGAGGATTCTGATCACAAAGGTAATGGAGCATTGTGATGACAATGGCTTGGAGCATTGTGATGACAAGTGTCATGGAGCATTGTGCTGACAAGTGCATGGAGAATTGTGATGACAAGGGTCATGGAGCATTCTGATGACAAGCTTGTGGAGTATTTTGATGACAATGGCATGGAGCATTGGGATGAAAAGGGCATGGGGCTTTGTGATGAAAAAGGCATGGAGCCTTTTCGTGACAGGGTTCAAGGAGCATTCTGACGACAAGTGTCAGGGAGCATTGTGATGACAAGTGTATTGAGAATTGTGATGACAAAGGTCATGGAGCATTGTGATGAAAAGGGCATGGATTATTGTGATGACAGGCATCATGGAGCGTTGTGAGGACAAGTGTTATGGAACATTGTGATCACAAGGGTTTGGAGCATTGTGATGACAGAGGTCATGGATCATTTTGATTTCAAGGAGCATGGAGCATTGTGATGACAAGGGCATGAAGCAATGTGATCCCAAAGTTCATGGAGGATTGTGATGACAATGGAAATGGAGTATTGTGATGACAAGTGCATAGAGCATTGTAATGACAAGGTCATGTAGCATTTTGGTGACAAAGGCATGGAGCATTGTGATGACAGGTGTCATGGAGCACTGTGATGACAAGCGTCATGGAGCATTGTGAATACATGGGTCATGGAACATTGGGATAACATGGGCATGGATCATTGTGATGACAAGGGTCATGGAGCATTGGGCTGAAAATGTTCATGGAGTATTGTGATGACAGGGGTCATGGAGCATTGTGATTACAGGGGTCTTGGAGCATTGTGATGTCAAGAGTCCCGGATCATTGTGTTGTCAGGTGTCATGGAGTGTTGTGATGACAGTGGTCATGGAGCATTGTGATGATATTGGTCATGGAGCATTGTGATGAGAAGGTCATAGAGAATTGGGCTGAAAATGTTCATGGAGTATTGTGATGACAGGGGTCATGGAGCATTGTGATGACAAGGGAATGGAGCATGGTGATGACAAGGTCTTGGAGCATTGTGAGGAGATGACCATGGAGACTTGTGATGACAAATCTAATGGAGCATTCTGATGAAAAAGGGAATGGAACATTGTGATTACTGGAGTCTTCGAGCATTGTGATGACAAGGGCATGGAGCATTGTGAGGAGAAGACCATGGAACATTCTGATGACATGCGTCATGGAGCTTTGTGATGACAAGGGCATGGAGCATTGTGATTACATGGATCTTGGAGCATTGTGATGACAAGGGTCATGGAGCCTTGTGATGACAAGGCCGTGGAATATTATGATGGCAGGTGTCATGGAGCATTGTTACGACAGAGGTAACGGAGCATTGTGATGAGAATGGCATCGAGCATTGTGATGACAAGTGTCATCACATTGAGCATTGATCTGAAATGTTTCATGGATTACTGTGATGAGAGTGCGCATGGCGGTTTGTCATGACAAGGGCACGGTACACTGTGATACATGGGTCATGGAGGATTGTAATGACAAGGTCATGGAGCATTGTGATGAGAATGGCATCGAGCATTGTGATGACAAGTGTCATGGAGATTTGTGATGACAAGGACATGGAGCAATGTGATGAGAGGGTTCATGGAGCATTGTCATGACAATGACATGGAGCATTGTGATGCCAAGGGTCATGGAGCTTTGTGATGACAAAGGTCATGGAGCATTGTGATGACAAGTGTGTGGTGCATTGTGATGAGAAGGGCAGGGAGCATTTTGAGGACAGGGTCATGCAGCAATTTGATGAAAAGTGTAATGGAACATTTTGATGCCAGGGGTTATAGAACATTGTGATGCCAGTGGTCATGGAGCTTTGGGATGAAAAGGGTCATGGAGCATTTTGATGACAAGGGTTATGGAACATTGTGATGTCAGGGATCATGGAACATTGTGCTGATAAGGGGATGTAGCATTGTGATGACAGGGGTCATGGAACATTGTGATAACAGGGGTGAGGGAGGATTGTGATGACTAGTGATGGAACATTGTGATATCTCATGTGAGAGAGTATTTGGATGAGAAGTGCATGGAGCATTGGGATTACAAGGTTTATGGAGCATAGCGATGACAAGGTTGTGGATCATTGTGGTGAAAAGCGCTTGGCACAATTTGATGACAAGGGTCATGGAGCATTGTTCTGACAAAGGCATGGAGCATTGTGATGACAAGGGTCACGGAGCATTGTGATGAAAAGTTCATGGAGCATTGTGGTTACAAAGGTCACAGAGCCTTGTGATGACGCGGGCATGGATTGTTGTGATGACAAACGTTATGAAGCATTGTGATGACTGTAGTCACGGAGCATTGTGATGACAGGGGTCATGGAGCATTGTGATGACAATGGCATGGAGCATTGTGATGCCAAGTGTCATGGAGGATTCTGATGACAAAGGTAATGGAGCATTGTGGTGACAATGGTTTGGAGCATTGTGATGACAAGGATCAGGGAGCATTGTGCTGACAAGTGCATGGAGCATTGTGATGACAAGGGTATGGATCATTGTGATGACAAGGTTCATGGAGCATTGGGCTAAAAATGTGCATGGAGTATTGTGATGACAGGGGTCATGGAGCATTGTGATGACAAGGGAATGGAGCATGTTGATGACAAGGTCTTGGAGCTTTGTGATGAGATGACCATGGAGACTTGTGATGACAAGTCTAATGGAGCATTCTTATGAAAAGGGGCATGGAGCATTGTGATTACGGGGGTCTTGAAGCATTGTGATGACAAGGGCATGGAGCATTGTGAGGCGAAGGCCATGGAACATTGTGATGACATGCGTCATGGAGCTTTGTGATGACAAGGGCATGGAGCATTGTGATTACATGGGTCTTGGAGCATTGTGCTGACAAGGGTCCTGGAGCCTTGTGATGACAAGGCCGTGGAACATTGTGATGGCAGGGGTCATGGAGCTTGTTATGACAGAGGTAATGGAGCATTGTGATGAGAAGTGCATTGAGCATTGGTCTGAAATATTTCATGGATTATTGTGATGAGAGTGGGCATGGCGCATTGTGATGACAAGGGCACGGTACACTGTGATACATGGGTCATGGAGGATTGTAATGACAAGGGCATGGAGCATTGTGATGAGAAGGGCATCGAGCATTGTGATGACAAGTGCCATGGAGCTTTGTGATGACAAGGGCATGGAGCAATGTGATGAGAGGGTTCATGGAGCATTGTGATGACAATGACATGGAGCATTGTGATGCCAAGGGTCATGGAGCTTTGTGATGACAAAGGTCATGGAGCATTTTGATGACAAGGGTGTGGTGCATTGTGATGAGAACAGCAGGGAGCATTGTGATGACCAGGTAATGCAGTATTGTAAAGAGAGGTGTCAGGGAGCATTGTGATGACATATGTAATGGCCCATTGTGATGACAATGGCATGGAGCATTGTGATGCAAACTTCCATTGAGGATTCTGATCACAAAGGTAATGGAGCATTGTGATGACAATGGCTTGGAGCATTGTGATGACAAGTGTCAGGGAGCATTGTGCTGACAAGTGCATGGAGAATTGTGATGACAAGGGTCATGGAGCATTCTGATGACAAGCTTGTGGAGTATTTTGATGACAATGGCATGGAGCATTGGGATGAAAAGGGCATGGGGCTTTGTGATGAAAAAGGCATGGAGCCTTTTCGTGACAGGGTTCAAGGAGCATTCTGACGACAAGTGTCAGGGAGCATTGTGATGACAAGTGTATTGAGAATTGTGATGACAAAGGTCATGGAGCATTGTGATGAAAAGGGCATGGATTATTGTGATGACAGGCATCATGGAGCGTTGTGAGGACAAGTGTTATGGAACATTGTGATCACAAGGGTTTGGAGCATTGTGATGACAGAGGTCATGGATCATTTTGATTTCAAGGAGCATGGAGCATTGTGATGACAAGGGCATGAAGCAATGTGATCCCAAAGTTCATGGAGGATTGTGATGACAATGGAAATGGAGTATTGTGATGACAAGTGCATAGAGCATTGTAATGACAAGGTCATGTAGCATTTTGCTGACAAAGGCATGGAGCATTGTGATGACAGGTGTCATGGAGCACTGTGATGACAAGCGTCATGGAGCATTGTGAATACATGGGTCATGGAACATTGGGATAACATGGGCATGGATCATTGTGATGACAAGGGTCATGGAGCATTGGGCTGAAAATGTTCATGGAGTATTGTGATGACAGGGGTCATGGAGCATTGTGATTACAGGGGTCTTGGAGCATTGTGATGTCAAGAGTCCCGGATCATTGTGTTGTCAGGTGTCATGGAGTGTTGTGATGACAGTGGTCATGGAGCATTGTGATGATATTGGTCATGGAGCATTGTGATGAGAAGGTCATAGAGAATTGGGCTGAAAATGTTCATGGAGTATTGTGATGACAGGGGTCATGGAGCATTGTGATGACAAGGGAATGGAGCATGGTGATGACAAGGTCTTGGAGCATTGTGAGGAGATGACCATGGAGACTTGTGATGACAAATCTAATGGAGCATTCTGATGAAAAAGGGAATGGAACATTGTGATTACTGGAGTCTTCGAGCATTGTGATGACAAGGGCATGGAGCATTGTGAGGAGAAGACCATGGAACATTGTGATGACATGCGTCATGGAGCTTTGTGATGACAAGGGCATGGAGCATTGTGATTACATGGATCTTGGAGCATTGTGATGACAAGGGTCATGGAGCCTTGTGATGACAAGGCCGTGGAATATTATGATGGCAGGTGTCATGGAGCATTGTTACGACAGAGGTAACGGAGCATTGTGATGAGAAGGGCATTGAGCATTGATCTGAAATGTTTCATGGATTACTGTGATGAGAGTGGGCATGGCGGTTTGTCATGACAAGGGCACGGTACACTGTGATACATGGGTCATGGAGGATTGTAATGACAAGGTCATGGAGCATTGTGATGAGAATGGCATCGAGCATTGTGATGACAAGTGTCATGGAGATTTGTATGACAAGGACATGGAGCAATGTGATGAGAGGGTTCATGGAGCATTGTGATGACAATGACATGGAGCATTGTGATGCCAAGGGTCATGGAGCTTTGTGATGACAAAGGTCATGGAGCATTTTGATGACAAGTGTGTGGTGCATTGTGATGAGAAGGGCAGGGAGCATTTTGAGGACAGGGTCATGCAGCAATTTGATGAAAAGTGTAATGGAACATTTTGATGCCAGGGGTTATAGAACATTGTGATGCCAGGGGTCATGGAGCTTTGGGATGAAAAGGGTCATGGAGCATTTTGATGACAAGGGTTTTGGAACATTGTGATGTCAGGGGTCATGGAACATTGTGCTGATAAGGGGATGTAGCATTGTGATGACAGGGGTCATGGAACATTGTGATAACAGGGGTGAGGGAGGATTGTGATGACTAGTGATGGAACATTGTGATATCTCATGTGAGAGAGTATTTGGATGAGAAGTGCATGGAGCATTGGGATTACAAGGTTTATGGAGCATAGCGATGACAAGGTTGTGGATCATTGTGGTGAAAAGCGCATGGCACAATTTGATGACAAAGGTCATGAAGCATTGTTCTGACAAAGGCATGGAGCATTGTGATGACAAGGGTCACGGAGCATTGTGATGAAATGTTCATGGAGCATTGTGGTTACAAAGGTCACAGAGCCTTGTGATGACGCGGGCATGGATTGTTGTGATGACAAACGTTATGAAGCATTGTGATGACTGTAGTCACGGAGCATTGTGATGACAGGGGTCATGGAGCATTGTGATGACAATGGCATGGAGCATTGTGATGCCAAGTGTCATGGAGGATTCTGATGACAAAGGTAATGGAGCATTGTGGTGACAATGGTTTGGAGCATTGTGATGACAAGGATCAGGGAGCATTGTGCTGACAAGTGCATGGAGCATTGTGATGACAAGGGTATGGATCATTGTGATGACAAGGTTCATGGAGCATTGGGCTAAAAATGTGCATGGAGTATTGTGATGACAGGGGTCATGGAGCATTGTGATGACAAGGGAATGGAGCATGTTGATGACAAGGTCTTGGAGCATTGTGATGAGATGACCATGGAGACTTGTGATGACAAGTCTAATGGAGCATTCTTATGAAAAGGGGCATGGAGCATTGTGATTACGGGGGTCTTGAAGCATTGTGATGACAAGGGCATGGAGCATTGTGAGGCGAAGGCCATGGAACATTGTGATGACATGCGTCATGGAGCTTTGTGATGACAAGGGCATGGAGCATTGTGATTACATGGGTCTTGGAGCATTGTGCTGACAAGGGTCCTGGAGCCTTGTGATGACAAGGCCGTGGAACATTGTGATGGCAGGGGTCATGGAGCTTGTTATGACAGAGGTAATGGAGCATTGTGATGAGAAGTGCATTGAGCATTGGTCTGAAATATTTCATGGATTATTGTGATGAGAGTGGGCATGGCGCATTGTGATGACAAGGGCACGGTACACTGTGATACATGGGTCATGGAGGATTGTAATGACAAGGGCATGGAGCATTGTGATGAGAAGGGCATCGAGCATTGTGATGACAAGTGCCATGGAGCTTTGTGATGACAAGGGCATGGAACAATGTGATGAGAGGGTTCATGGAGCATTGTGATGACAATGACATGGAGCATTGTGATGCCAAGGGTCATGGAGCTTTGTGATGACAAAGGTCATGGAGCATTTTGATGACAAGGGTGTGGTGCATTGTGATGAGAACAGCAGGGAGCATTGTGATGACCAGGTAATGCAGTATTGTAAAGAGAGGTGTCAGGGAGCATTGTGATGACATATGTAATGGCCCATTGTGATGACAATGGCATGGAGCATTGTGATGCAAACTTCCATTGAGGATTCTGATCACAAAGGTAATGGAGCATTGTGATGACAATGGCTTGGAGCATTGTGATGACAAGTGTCATGGAGCATTGTGCTGACAAGTGCATGGAGAATTGTGATGACAAGGGTCATGGAGCATTCTGATGACAAGCTTGTGGAGTATTTTGATGACAATGGCATGGAGCATTGGGATGAAAAGGGCATGGGGCTTTGTGATGAAAAAGGCATGGAGACTTTTCGTGACAGGGTTCAAGGAGCATTCTGACGACAAGTGTCAGGGAGCATTGTGATGACAAGTGTATTGAGAATTGTGATGACAAAGGTCATGGAGCATTGTGATGAAAAGGGCATGGATTATTGTGATGACAGGCATCATGGAGCGTTGTGAGGACAAGTGTTATGGAACATTGTGATCACAAGGGTTTGGAGCATTGTGATGACAGAGGTCATGGATCATTTTGATTTCAAGGAGCATGGAGCATTGTGATGACAAGGGCATGAAGCAATGTGATCCCAAAGTTCATGGAGGATTGTGATGACAATGGAAATGGAGTATTGTGATGACAAGTGCATAGAGCATTGTAATGACAAGGTCATGTAGCATTTTGCTGACAAAGGCATGGAGCATTGTGATGACAGGTGTCATGGAGCACTGTGATGACAAGCGTCATGGAGCATTGTGAATACATGGGTCATGGAACATTGGGATAACATGGGCATGGATCATTGTGATGACAAGGGTCATGGAGCATTGGGCTGAAAATGTTCATGGAGTATTGTGATGACAGGGGTCATGGAGCATTGTGATTACAGGGGTCTTGGAGCATTGTGATGTCAAGAGTCCCGGATCATTGTGTTGTCAGGTGTCATGGAGTGTTGTGATGACAGTGGTCATGGAGCATTGTGATGATATTGGTCATGGAGCATTGTGATGAGAAGGTCATAGAGAATTGGGCTGAAAATGTTCATGGAGTATTGTGATGACAGGGGTCATGGAGCATTGTGATGACAAGGGAATGGAGCATGGTGATGACAAGGTCTTGGAGCATTGTGAGGAGATGACCATGGAGACTTGTGATGACAAATCTAATGGAGCATTCTGATGAAAAAGGGAATGGAACATTGTGATTACTGGAGTCTTCGAGCATTGTGATGACAAGGGCATGGAGCATTGTGAGGAGAAGACCATGGAACATTGTGATGACATGCGTCATGGAGCTTTGTGATGACAAGGGCATGGAGCATTGTGATTACATGGATCTTGGAGCATTGTGATGACAAGGGTCATGGAGCCTTGTGATGACAAGGCCGTGGAATATTATGATGGCAGGTGTCATGGAGCATTGTTACGACAGAGGTAACGGAGCATTGTGATGAGAAGGGCATTGAGCATTGATCTGAAATGTTTCATGGATTACTGTGATGAGAGTGGGCATGGCGGTTTGTCATGACAAGGGCACGGTACACTGTGATACATGGGTCATGGAGGATTGTAATGACAAGGTCATGGAGCATTGTGATGAGAATGGCATCGAGCATTGTGATGACAAGTGTCATGGAGCTTTGTGATGACAAGGACATGGAGCAATGTGATGAGAGGGTTCATGGAGCATTGTCATGACAATGACATGGAGCATTGTGATGCCAAGGGTCATGGAGCTTTGTGATGACAAAGGTCATGGAGCATTTTGATGACAAGTGTGTGGTGCCTTGTGATGAGAAGGGCAGGGAGCATTTTGAGGACAGGGTCATGCAGCAATTTGATGAAAAGTGTAATGGAACATTTTGATGCCAGGGGTTATAGAACATTGTGATGCCAGTGGTCATGGAGCTTTGGGATGAAAAGGGTCATGGAGCATTTTGATGACAAGGGTTATGGAACATTGTGATGTCAGGGATCATGGAACATTGTGCTGATAAGGGGATGTAGCATTGTGATGACAGGGGTCATGGAACATTGTGATAACAGGGGTGAGGGAGGATTGTGATGACTAGTGATGGAACATTGTGATATCTCATGTGAGAGAGTATTTGGATGAGAAGTGCATGGAGCATTGGGATTACAAGGTTTATGGAGCATAGCGATGACAAGGTTGTGGATCATTGTGGTGAAAAGCGCTTGGCACAATTTGATGACAAGGGTCATGGAGCATTGTTCTGACAAAGGCATGGAGCATTGTGATGACAAGGGTCACGGAGCATTGTGATGAAATGTTCATGGAGCATTGTGGTTACAAAGGTCACAGAGCCTTGTGATGACGCGGGCATGGATTGTTGTGATGACAAACGTTATGAAGCATTGTGATGACTGTAGTCACGGAGCATTGTGATGACAGGGGTCATGGAGCATTGTGATGACAATGGCATGGAGCATTGTGATGCCAAGTGTCATGGAGGATTCTGATGACAAAGGTAATGGAGCATTGTGGTGACAATGGTTTGGAGCATTGTGATGACAAGGATCAGGGAGCATTGTGCTGACAAGTGCATGGAGCATTGTGATGACAAGGGTATGGATCATTGTGATGACAAGGTTCATGGAGCATTGGGCTAAAAATGTGCATGGAGTATTATGATGACAGGGGTCATGGAGCATTGTGATGACAAGGGAATGGAGCATGTTGATGACAAGGTCTTGGAGCATTGTGATGAGATGACCATGGAGACTTGTGATGACAAGTCTAATGGAGCATTCTTATGAAAAGGGGCATGGAGCATTGTGATTACGGGGGTCTTGAAGCATTGTGATGACAAGGGCATGGAGCATTGTGAGGCGAAGGCCATGGAACATTGTGATGACATGCGTCATGGAGCTTTGTGATGACAAGGGCATGGAGCATTGTGATTACATGGGTCTTGGAGCATTGTGCTGACAAGGGTCCTGGAGCCTTGTGATGACAAGGCCGTGGAACATTGTGATGGCAGGGGTCATGGAGCTTGTTATGACAGAGGTAATGGAGCATTGTGATGAGAAGTGCATTGAGCATTGGTCTGAAATATTTCATGGATTATTGTGATGAGAGTGGGCATGGCGCATTGTGATGACAAGGGCACGGTACACTGTGATACATGGGTCATGGAGGATTGTAATGACAAGGGCATGGAGCATTGTGATGAGAAGGGCATCGAGCATTGTGATGACAAGTGCCATGGAGCTTTGTGATGACAAGGGCATGGAGCAATGTGATGAGAGGGTTCATGGAGCATTGTGATGACAATGACATGGAGCATTGTGATGCCAAGGGTCATGGAGCTTTGTGATGACACAGGTCATGGAGCATTTTGATGACAAGGGTGTGGTGCATTGTGATGAGAACGGCAGGGAGCATTGTGATGACCAGGTAATGCAGTATTGTAAAGAGAGGTGTCAGGGAGCATTGTGATGACATATGTAATGGCCCATTGTGATGACAATGGCATGGAGCATTGTGATGCAAACTTCCATTGAGGATTCTGATCACAAAGGTAATGGAGCATTGTGATGACAATGGCTTGGAGCATTATGATGACAAGTGTCATGGAGCATTGTGCTGACAAGTGCATGGAGAATTGTGATGACAAGGGTCATGGAGCATTCTGATGACAAGCTTGTGGAGTATTTTGATGACAATGGCATGGAGCATTGGGATGAAAAGGGCATGCGGCTTTGTGATGAAAAAGGCATGGAGCCTTTTTGTGACAGGGTTCAAGGAGCATTCTGACGACAAGTGTCAGGGAGCATTGTGATGACAAGTGTATTGAGAATTGTGATGACAAAGGTCATGGAGCATTGTGATGAAAAGGGCATGGATTATTGTGATGACAGGCATCATGGAGCGTTGTGAGGACAAGTGTTATGGAACATTGTGATCACAAGGGTTTGGAGCATTGTGATGACAGAGGTCATGGATCATTTTGATTTCAAGGAGCATGGAGCATTGTGATGACAAGGGCATGAAGCAATGTGATCCCAAAGTTCATGGAGGATTGTGATGACAATGGAAATGGAGTATTGTGATGACAAGTGCATAGAGCATTGTAATGACAAGGTCATGTAGCATTTTGCTGACAAAGGCATGGAGCATTGTGATGACAGGTGTCATGGAGCACTGTGATGACAAGCGTCATGGAGCATTGTGAATACATGGGTCATGGAACATTGGGATAACATGGGCATGGATCATGGTGATGACAAGGGTCATGGAGCATTGGGCTGAAAATGTTCATGGAGTATTGTGATGACAGGGGTCATGGAGCATTGTGATTACAGGGGTCTTGGAGCATTGTGATGACAAGAGTCTCGGATCATTGTGTTTTCAGGTGTCATGGAGTGTTGTGATGACAGTGGTCATGGAGCATTGTGATGATATTGGTCATGGAGCATTGTGATGAGAAGGTCATAGAGAATTGGGCTGAAAATGTTCATGGAGTATTGTGATGACAGGGCTCATGGAGCATTGTGCTGACAAGTGCATGGAGAATTGTGATGACAAGGGTCATGGAGCATTCTGATGACAAGCTTGTGGAGTATTTTGATGACAATGGCATGGAGCATTGGGATGAAAAGGGCATGGGGCTTTGTGATGAAAAAGGCATGGAGCCTTTTCATGACAGGGTTCAAGGAGCATTCTGACGACAAGTGTCAGGGAGCATTGTGATGACAAGTGTATTGAGAATTGTGATGACAAAGGTCATGGAGCATTGTGATGAAAAGGGCATGGATTATTGTGATGACAGGCATCATGGAGCGTTGTGAGGACAAGTGTTATGGAACATTGTGATCACAAGGGTTTGGAGCATTGTGATGACAGAGGTCATGGATCATTTTGATTTCAAGGAGCATGGAGCATTGTGATGACAAGGGCATGAAGCAATGTGATCCCAAAGTTCATGGAGGATTGTGATGACAATGGAAATGGAGTATTGTGATGACAAGTGCATAGAGCATTGTAATGACAAGGTCATGTAGCATTTTGCTGACAAAGGCATGGAGCATTGTGATGACAGGTGTCATGGAGCACTGTGATGACAAGCGTCATGGAGCATTGTGAATACATGGGTCATGGAACATTGGGATAACATGGGCATGGATCATTGTGATGACAAGGGTCATGGAGCATTGGGCTGAAAATGTTCATGGAGTATTGTGATGACAGGGGTCATGGAGCATTGTGATTACAGGGGTCTTGGAGCATTGTGATGACAAGAGTCCTGGATCATTGTGTTGTCAGGGGTCATGGAGTGTTGTGATGACAGTGGTCATGGAGCATTGTGATGATATTGGTCATGGAGCATTGTGATGAGAAGGTCATAGAGAATTGGGCTGAAAATGATCATGGAGTATTGTGGTGACAGGTGTCATGGAGCATTGTGATGACAAGGGAATGGAGCATGGTGATGACAAGGTCTTGGAGCATTGTGAGGAGATGACCATGGAGACTTGTGATGACAAATCTAATGGAGCATTCTGATGAAAAAGGGAGTGGAACATTGTGATTACTGGAGTCTTCGAGCATTGTGATGACAAGGGCATGGAGCATTGTGAGGAGAAGACCATGGAACATTCTGATGACATGCGTCATGGAGCTTTGTGATGACAAGGGCATGGAGCATTGTGATTACATGGATCTTGGAGCATTGTGATGACAAGGGTCATGGAGCCTTGTGATGACAAGGCCGTGGAATATTATGATGGCAGGTGTCATGGAGCATTGTTACGACAGAGGTAACGGAGCATTGTGATGAGAAGGGCATTGAGCATTGATCTGAAATGTTTCATGGATTACTGTGATGAGAGTGGGCATGGCGGTTTGTCATGACAAGGGCACGGTACACTGTGATACATGGGTCATGGAGGATTGTAATGACAAGGTCATGGAGCATTGTGATGAGAATGGCATCGAGCATTGTGATGACAAGTGTCATGGAGCTTTGTGATGACAAGGACATGGAGCAATGTGATGAGAGGGTTCATGGAGCATTGTGATGACAATGACATGGAGCATTGTGATGCCAAGGGTCATGGAGCTTTGTGATGACAAAGGTCATGGAGCATTTTGATGACAAGTGTGTGGTGCATTGTGATGAGAAGGGCAGGGAGCATTTTGAGGACAAGGTCATGCAGCAATTTGATGAAAAGTGTAATGGAACATTTTGATGCCAGGGGTTATAGAACATTGTGATGCCAGGGGTCATGGAGCTTTGGGATGAAAAGGGTCATGGAGCATTTTGATGACAAGGGTTTTGGAACATTGTGATGTCAGGGGTCATGGAACATTGTGCTGATAAGGGGATGTAACATTGTGATGACAGGGGTCATGGAACATTGTGATAACAGGGGTGAGGGAGGATTGTGATGACTAGTGATGGAACATTGTGATATCTCATGTGAGAGAGTATTTGGATGAGAAGTGCATGGAGCATTGGGATTACAAGGTTTATGGAGCATAGCGATGACAAGGTTGTGGATCATTGTGGTGAAAAGCGCATGGCACAATTTGATGACAAGGGTCATGGAGCATTGTTCTGACAAAGGCATGGAGCATTGTGATGACAAGGGTCACGGAGCATTGTGATGAAATGTTCATGGAGCATTGTGGTTACAAAGGTCACAGAGCCTTGTGATGATGCGGGCATGGATTGTTGTGATGACAAACGTTATGAAGCATTGTGATGACTGTAGTCACGGAGCATTGTGATGACAGGGGTCATGGAGCATTGTGATGACAATGGCATGGAGCATTGTGATGCCAAGTGTCATGGAGGATTCTGATGACAAAGGTAATGGAGCATTGTGGTGACAATGGTTTGGAGCATTGTGATGACAAGGATCAGGGAGCATTGTGCTGACAAGTGCATGGAGCATTGTGATGACAAGGGTATGGATCTTTGTGATGACAAAGGTCATGGAGCATTGGGCTAAAAATGTGCATGGAGTATTGTGATGACAGGGGTCATGGAGCATTGTGATGACAAGGGAATGGAGCATGGTGATGACAAGGTCTTGGAGCATTGTGATGAGATGACCATGGAGACTTGTGATGACAAGTCTAATGGAGCATTCTTATGAAAAGGGGCATGGAGCATTGTGAGGCGAAGGCCATGGAACATTGTGATGACATGCGTCATGGAGCTTTGTGATGACAAGGGCATGGAGCATTGTGATTACATGGGTCTTGGAACATTGTGCTGACAAGGGTCCTGGAGCCTTGTGATGAAAAGGCCGTGGAACATTGTGATGGCAGGGTTCATGGAGCTTGTTATGACAGAGGTAATGGAGCATTGTGATGAGAAGTGCATTGAGCATTGGTCTGAAATATTTCATGGATTATTGTGATGAGAGTGGGCATGGCGCATTGTGATGACAAGGGCACGGTACACTGTGATACATGGGTCATGGAGGATTGTAATGACAAGGGCATGGAACATTGTGATGAGAAGGGCATCGAGCATTGTAATGACAAGTGCCATGGAGCTTTGTGATGACAAGGGCATGGAGCAATGTGATGAGAGGGTTCATGGAGCATTGTGATGACAATGACATGGAGCATTGTGATGCCAAGGGTCATGGAGCTTTGTGATGACAAAGGTCATGGAGCATTTTGATGACAAGGGTGTGGTGCATTGTGATGAGAACGGCAGGGAGCATTGTGATGACCAGGTAATGCAGTATTGTAAAGAGAGGTGTCAGGGAGCATTGTGATGACATATGTAATGGCCCATTGTGATGACAATGGCATGGAGCATTGTGATGCAAACTTCCATTGAGGATTCTGA
Source organism: Mesoplodon densirostris (assembly GCF_025265405.1). Classification (NCBI taxonomy): domain Eukaryota; kingdom Metazoa; phylum Chordata; class Mammalia; order Artiodactyla; family Ziphiidae; genus Mesoplodon; species Mesoplodon densirostris. The sequence continues at coordinate 127,324,174 of NC_082661.1, forward strand.
TCACAAAGGTAATGGAGCATTGTGATGACAATGGCTTGGAGCATTGTGATGACAAGTGTCATGGAGCATTGTGCTGACAAGTGCATGGAGAATTGTGATGACAAGGGTCATGGAGCATTCTGATGACAAGCTTGTGGAGTATTTTGATGACAATGGCATGGAGCATTGGGATGAAAAGGGCATGGGGCTTTGTGATGAAAAAGGCATGGAGCCTTTTCGTGACAGGGTTCAAGGAGCATTCTGACGACAAGTGTCAGGGAGCATTGTGATGACAAGTGTATTGAGAATTGTGATGACAAAGGTCATGGAGCATTGTGATGAAAAGGGCATGGATTATTGTGATGACAGGCATCATGGAGCGTTGTGAGGACAAGTGTTATGGAACATTGTGATCACAAGGGTTTGGAGCATTGTGATGACAGAGGTCATGGATCATTTTGATTTCAAGGAGCATGGAGCATTGTGATGACAAGGGCATGAAGCAATGTGATCCCAAAGTTCATGGAGGATTGTGATGACAATGGAAATGGAGTATTGTGATGACAAGTGCATAGAGCATTGTAATGACAAGGTCATGTAGCATTTTGGTGACAAAGGCATGGAGCATTGTGATGACAGGTGTCATGGAGCACTGTGATGACAAGCGTCATGGAGCATTGTGAATACATGGGTCATGGAACATTGGGATAACATGGGCATGGATCATTGTGATGACAAGGGTCATGGAGCATTGGGCTGAAAATGTTCATGGAATATTGTGATGACAGGGGTCACGGAGCATTGTGATTACAGGGGTCTTGGAGCATTGTGATGACAAGAGTCCCGGATCATTGTGTTGTCAGGTGTCATGGAGTGTTGTGATGACAGTGGTCATGGAGCATTGTGATGATATTGGTCATGGAGCATTGTGATGAGAAGGTCATAGAGAATTGGGCTGAAAATGTTCATGGAGTATTGTGATGACAGGGGTCATGGAGCATTGTGATGACAAGGGAATGGAGCATGGTGATGACAAGGTCTTGGAGCATTGTGAGGAGATGACCATGGAGACTTGTGATGACAAATCTAATGGAGCATTCTGATGAAAAAGGGAATGGAACATTGTGATTACTGGAGTCTTCGAGCATTGTGATGACAAGGGCATGGAGCATTGTGAGGAGAAGACCATGGAACATTCTGATGACATGCGTCATGGAGCTTTGTGATGACAAGGGCATGGAGCATTGTGATTACATGGATCTTGGAGCATTGTGATGACAAGGGTCATGGAGCCTTGTGATGACAAGGCCGTGGAATATTATGATGGCAGGTGTCATGGAGCATTGTTACGACAGAGGTAACGGAGCATTGTGATGAGAAGGGCATTGAGCATTGATCTGAAATGTTTCATGGATTACTGTGATGAGAGTGGGCATGGCTGTTTGTCATGACAAGGGCACGGTACACTGTGATACATGGGTCATGGAGGATTGTAACGACAAGGTCATGGAGCATTGTGATGAGAATGGCATCGAGCATTGTGATGACAAGTGTCATGGAGCTTTGTGATGACAAGGACATGGAGCAATGTGATGCCAAGGGTCATGGAGCTTTGTGATGACAAAGGTCATGGAGCATTTTGATGACAAGTGTGTGGTGCATTGTGATGAGAAGGGCAGGGAGCATTTTGAGGACAGGGTCATGCAGCAATTTGATGAAAAGTGTAATGGAACATTTTGATGCCAGGGGTTATAGAACATTGTGATGCCAGGGGTCATGGAGCTTTGGGATGAAAAGGGTCATGGAGCATTTTGATGACAAGGGTTATGGAACATTGTGATGTCAGGGATCATGGAACATTGTGCTGATAAGGGGATGTAGCATTGTGATGACAGGGGTCATGGAACATTGTGATAACAGGGGTGAGGGAGGATTGTGATGACTAGTGATGGAACATTGTGATATCTCATGTGAGAGAGTATTTGGATGAGAAGTGCATGGAGCATTGTGATTACAAGGTTTATGGAGCATAGCGATGACAAGGTTGTGGATCATTGTGGTGAAAAGCGCATGGCACAATTTGATGACAAGGGTCATGGAGCATTGTTCTGACAAAGGCATGGAGCATTGTGATGACAAGGGTCACGGAGCATTGTGATGACAAGGGTCACGGAGCATTGTGGTTACAAAGGTCACAGAGCCTTGTGATGACGCGGGCATGGATTGTTGTGATGACAAACGTTATGAAGCATTGTGATGACTGTAGTCACGGAGCATTGTGATGACAGGGGTCATGGAGCATTGTGATGACAATGGCATGGAGCATTGTGATGCCAAGTGTCATGGAGGATTCTGATGACAAAGGTAATGGAGCATTGTGGTGACAATGGTTTGGAGCATTGTGATGACAAGGATCAGGGAGCATTGTGCTGACAAGTGCATGGAGCATTGTGATGACAAGGGTATGGATCATTGTGATGACAAGGTTCATGGAGCATTGGGCTAAAAATGTGCATAGAGTATTGTGATGACAGGGGTCATGGAGCATTGTGATGACAAGGGAATGGAGCATGTTGATGACAAGGTCTTGGAGCATTGTGATGAGATGAACATGGAGACTTGTGATGACAAGTCTAATGGAGCATTCTTATGAAAAGGGGCATGGAGCATTGTGATTAAGGGGGTCTTGAAGCATTGTGATGACAAGGGCATGGAGCATTGTGAGGCGAAGGCCATGGAACATTGTGATGACATGCGTCATGGAGCTTTGTGATGACAAGGGCATGGAGCATTGTGATTACATGGGTCTTGGAGCATTGTGCTGACAAGGGTCCTGGAGCCTTGTGATGACAAGGCCGTGGAACATTGTGATGGCAGGGTTCATGGAGCTTGTTATGACAGAGGTAATGGAGCATTGTGATGAGAAGTGCATTGAGCATTGGTCTGAAATATTTCATGGATTATTGTGATGAGAGTGGGCATGGCGCATTGTGATGACAAGGGCACGGTACACTGTGATACATGGGTCATGGAGGATTGTAATGACAAGGGCATGGAGCATTGTGATGAGAAGGGCATCGAGCATTGTGATGACAAGTGCCATGGAGCTTTGTGATGACAAGGACATGGAGCAATGTGATGAGAGGGTTCATGGAGCATTGTGATGACAATGACATGGAGCATTGTGATGCCAAGGGTCATGGAGCTTTGTGATGACACAGGTCATGGAGCATTTTGATGACAAGGGTGTGGTGCATTGTGATGAGAACGGCAGGTAGCATTGTGATGACCAGGTAATGCAGTATTGTAAAGAGAGGTGTCAGGGAGCATTGTGATGACATATGTAATGGCCCATTGTGATGACAATGGCATGGAGCATTGTGATGCAAACTTCCATTGAGGATTCTGATCACAAAGGTAATGGAGCATTGTGATGACAATGGCTTGGAGCATTGTGATTACGGGGGTCTTGAAGCATTGTGATGACAAGGGCATGGAGCATTGTGAGGCGAAGGCCATGGAACATTGTGATGACATGCGTCATGGAGCTTTGTGATGACAAGGGCATGGAGCATTGTGATTACATGGGTCTTGGAGCATTGTGCTGACAAAGGTCCTGGAGCCTTGTGATGACAAGGCCGTGGAACATTGTGATGGCAGGGGTCATGGAGCTTGTTATGACAGAGGTAATGGAGCATTGTGATGAGAAGTGCATTGAGCATTGGTCTGAAATATTTCATGGATTATTGTGATGAGAGTGGGCATGGCGCATTGTGATGACAAGGGCACGGTACACTGTGATACATGGGTCATGGAGGATTGTAATGACAAGGGCATGGAGCATTGTGATGAGAAGGGCATCGAGCATTGTGATGACAAGTGCCATGGAGCTTTGTGATGACAAGGGCATGGAGCAATGTGATGAGAGGGTTCATGGAGCATTGTGATGACAATGACATGGAGCATTGTGATGCCAAGGGTCATGGAGCTTTGTGATGACAAAGGTCATGGAGCATTTTGATGACAAGGGTGTGGTGCATTGTGATGAGAACGGCAGGGAGCATTGTGATGACCAGGTAATGCAGTATTGTAAAGAGAGGTGTCAGGGAGCATTGTGATGACATATGTAATGGCCCATTGTGATGACAATGGCATGGAGCATTGTGATGCAAACTTCCATTGAGGATTCTGATCACAAAGGTAATGGAGCATTGTGATGACAATGGCTTGGAGCATTGTGATGACAAGTGTCATGGAGCATTGTGCTGACAAGTGCATGGAGAATTGTGATGACAAGGGTCATGGAGCATTCTGATGACAAGCTTGTGGAGTATTTTGATGACAATGGCATGGAGCATTGGGATGAAAAGGGCATGCGGCTTTGTGATGAAAAAGGCATGGAGCCTTTTCGTGACAG